>NC_056730.1:416546938-416709438 GCF_019279795.1 Protopterus annectens | reverse complement strand
AGCTGAGTGTACTACCTGATTTTAGTCCCTTGTTTAAAATGATCATTTTTATTTTTCTATAGCTTTTTTAACACACAAGGCTGCTTGGTAACTGACCAGGACCCCAGTGTCTGTATAGATTAAACGTTATTACACAAACAATTGCAAGCAGGTAATGCAGAAAGCAGGCAACATTTGGTTTGGCAGCCAAATACTGAGCACTGTTTTGTGCCTGCTGCATTGAACATATGGTTGAAAGCGTTATCTCTATTTTCATCTGCACAAATGTTGCTTTATTTTAGATTCTTTTCTAGTTTTAAGATGTCTTGTGTGCTAATCTGCATGACAGCAGCATATACTGAACTAATTTTTCTGTCCATACCTGTGTTATCATGTGGGACATGAGCTGCATAATTAAGAAGTCCTGTAGATGGCAATATACTACCACATTCTGAAAGCGCAGTAACTGCAACAAAAGCAAATATGTGTATGTGCTTATAAAGTTACATACATAAGTACAAATTATATATGGAAACTGTAGTAGATATTCCAGTTATTCTTTAGAAAAAAACAATAGCAAAGATTAGGGAGGTAAAATGATTGTAATTTAGCTCAGAAACACAATTCCATAGTTTAGATGGAATAGGGTTCTTACCTGAGACATTATAGGAGTAACTTAACCACAATGTTCAATATGTTATCTGTCCAAATGCAAGAAAATTCTTTGCAAAACTGTATGCAATTAAAATTCATATTGACAAAATTGCTGGTCAATAATCTGAATGTGTTCTAAAACCAACAAGTCGGAACAGCAAGGCAGTCTGAACACCACCAATGAGACTGCGAACAGGTCAGGTCATCCTTTCCCTGGACTCATGATGCCATCTTTGTACTTGATGTCCCGAAATACACCGGCAATACTGACCCTGCCCTGTCAAATTTTATTTCTCAGTACTACAGCTTCCCTAATTTGACAGTAAAACTTAGTTCTGTTTTGGTATACTTTCAGCTACATTTACAGCATTTTTTAGCCACAGACAAAGAGTATGCAACCAAAAAGGGCAGCTAATTACTTCCACTGTGTAAAAACAGGTACTGAAACTAAAGGAATGATTGAATGACTCGGTCAATATATGGCTAACTCTATTCACCCTCCTGATCATTGTTTCTCCTAGTAAGGTTATGCTGGCTGTGACATAAGTTGTTGAAAATGACTCCATTCTGGCTCTGGGAGTGTTTTAGTGAAGTCTGGATTGCACGTCATCCCCTGATTATCAGTTTTCTACTAAATTCATAAGGGCATAATGAAATCAGTCAAACAGGATATGACATTGTTATTCATGCAGAGGATTTAACAGGATCTCTTTAAGAAAATTAAAATGTATACAGACATCCAGGTCCTTTTATTCAAGACTGAAGTAGCAGAAGCCATGAGTGTACAGTTTGACAGCAGTAATAGCTCTGTAGTGTTCTGCCTTTGTTCAGAACTCACAGGTACAGAAACAGAAAATGTCAGGAGATGTAGGAACTTGTAACAAAATGCTTGAGCCATGTATAGACAAGTGATTATCAGTGGTGTTCTCAGGAAAGGACAATGATTGTCCGCAATGCAGTGATAGTGTGCCGTAGCCGTATCTCTCATTTGTACTTGCACAAAGGCCAAGGAACAGCTCATTGCAAATAAGGAGGAAACAAGTAATCATTGAAGACTAGTGATGTTAAAGTGTTCAGCTCAATACTGAACTTCCTGTGGGGTTGTTTACCTCATTTTCCTTTTAAACATTCATTCATTTATTCCATTTCAAATACCCAATTTAACCTTTTCGGGGATGTGAAGGGGGGGCAGGTACTAACCAGACAAGCAAAGGACCTAAAGCAGGGAACCAATGAAAAGATATTGTTTTGTTTCAGGAAATAATTAGTAATGCAGCAAATTAATTAAAGAAGATAAGAAATGATACATTCTAAAACAGAGTCTAAAAAAAGTAAAACAAACTACAAGTAAAAATGTGCAATAATGCATGGCAAACTATTCAAATAAAAGTAACAAACGTAACTAATGGCAATGTTAACCAAAACTGAGGTAAACGGTGTCCGTAACAAAAAACAATAATCCAAAAAACATTTTATGGAGTTGGGTTTAACATATATATTTTTTTTATTTTTTATCTTCAATAAATGTGTGTCATATGTTGAGTCAGTCTCTGAAGCATCTTTTTGAATAATTAATGAAAGCATCTGAAGGTTTGCCACAAAAAATATTTATAATGCAGAACAGACTATACAAGTAAATAAAAAAAAACAATAATTAAAAGTTCTAAATGGTTTGTAACATCATTATTAAATAAGTTGCAGGACTGATATAATTATGTTATAGGTTTAAAAAATAAAACCCTTGTTATCTCATTAGAAAAGCACTTTACAAACCTCAAGACAAACATTATATGCAGATGTAAAATTAAGTTTTAATATGATTTCTAACATAATTTGACACTGTTTATAGGTTCATAGGTTCACAGAAGATTACTAGACTAATGGCCCTAGAGTCTTTACAAGTCTAGCCATATTTAACCTGAGTTTCCCAATTTTCAATAGCTAGGTGAACAAAGTTCACAGTGGTATGAGCCTATGCTACGGTAAATGTACAGTCTATAACCCTGGATTCTCTTGACTAGTTACATGTAGTTCAGGAAAAAAAACAATAACTCCTGAGTGAAACAGAACAGATGCAGTTCATAGTCAAGTTGCATACTAAGCACCTGGTACTTGCTTGGTTACATACTAAGCACTTGGTACCTTGCTCGGTTACGTACTAAGCACCTGGCACCATGTCTGGTTACATACTAAGCACCTGGTACCTTGCTCAGTTACGTACTAAGCACCTGGTACCATGTTTGCTTACACACTAAGCACCTGGTACCTTGCTCGGTTACATACTAAGCACCTGGTACCTTGCTTGGTTACATACTAAGCACCTGGTACCTTGCTCAGTTATGTACTAAGCATCTGGTACCATGTTTGGTTACATACTAAGCACCTGGTACCTTGCTCAGTTGCATACTAAGCACCTGCTACCTTGCTTGGTTACACATTAAGCACCTGGTACATTGCTTGGTTACATACTAAGCTCCTGGTACCACGTTTGGTTGCATACTAAGCACATGGTACCTTGCTCAGTTACATACTAAGCACCTGGTACCATGTTTGGTTACACACGGTTACATACTAAGCACCTGGTACCTTGCATGGTTACATAATAAGTACCTGGTACCTTGCTCAGTTACATACTAAACACGTGTTACCATGTTTGGTTACATACTAAGTAGCTGGTACCTTGCTTGGTTACATACTAAGCACCTGGTACCTTGCTTGGTTGCATACTATGCACCTGTTACCTTGCTTGGTTACATGCTAAGCTCCTGGTACCATGTTTGCTTACATACTAAGCACCTGGTACCTTGTTTGGTTACATACTAAGCCCTGGTACCTTACTTGGTTACATACTAAGCACCTGGTACCTTGTTCCATTGCATACTAAGCACCTGGTACCTTCTTTGGTTAGTGGCCACACACAACATGGCAATGATTCAATAAAACTTGTGCAGCAGTGCAGGGAGGGGTGATGCTCATGCTCTGTGTATGCAGATGATCACAAAATTACATGTAAATGAAAACAGTATCAAATGATGCAATACTTATATGCTAATGTACACAATCAAAACAGTGTGCAATTCATAACTATATCTAGAAAATCTTGCACACCATCTTATAGAACTCTACAAACATTTAGATTACAAGAAAATTACCCGTGTTACAGATGGCAAAAATGTTTGGAGTTCCTACAACAGGTACACCTACCAGTTGCTTTCCATCATGACAGATGGCACTGATGATGAAGGCATATACAGCAGATAACTTATCATAACCTGAACAACCATGGGAAAATCAGATAACTTATTATAACCTGAACAACCAAGAGACAATTAGATAACGTATCATAACCTGAACAATGAAGAGACAATCAGATAACATCCTAACCTGAACAACCAAGGGACAATCAACCAGTTTTGTGCAGATCAGAACATGGTAAGGTAATTGATGGACCTATACTACCCAAATGAAGAATCTAGAAGAATGCACAGCCTTTCTGTTCTGTGGAGATCAATTTATGTGTAGCACTCACTGTTTAACTACTTGGAGCTTTTAATTACCAGCTGAGAACAAATTAGGTATATCACAGAGACATCTGCCTGAAAAATGCTCAAGACATTATTTTCTCAGAGTTATACTTCTGCATGTCAAAGAATATATCTGTTTTCCCAGGACAGCAGAGGAGAGAGCAACAACTATGTATGGCTTCTCTGTTGTTGTTTGCTTCCCTGAGGTACTGGGTTACATAGATTGCACA
This sequence comes from Protopterus annectens, assembly GCF_019279795.1. Classification (NCBI taxonomy): domain Eukaryota; kingdom Metazoa; phylum Chordata; order Ceratodontiformes; family Protopteridae; genus Protopterus; species Protopterus annectens. The sequence goes on along the minus strand of NC_056730.1, from coordinate 416,705,051 downwards.
CATGGAAATAATGACCTCACCTGGTCCACACTTACATTAGTATCTGAACAGGGAATGATAGCATTCTGTGAACGAACAGTATGCAATGCACAAGGGATTATTAACAATGTATATATACAACAGCATGCAGTTCCCGTGATTCCCATATCTGGCACACATCTCATCTAAAGTGATTTCTTAAAGGGTCATCTAGCTGTCTACTGCAGGCTCAGTGGGCAGAACAAATATATACTGTTTCAGGATGGGTGTACATATGCCATAACTCTTCCAAAAAGATTGTTTGTCATGTTTTGCAAGTGATGCTAAATACCCTCTGAGTCCTGGCCTATGACACCTGCATACAGTCCGGAAAGCTTTGCAAAAATGCAATGGAAAATGAAACATGTAGAGATATGAAATATGATAGAGCAATGTATTTTGCATGTTGAATGCATGCTTTTGCTACCTTGACATGATAGAAAACTGCAGCTCTCCTCCAATACAGTCTGCAAGCTGGTCATCACCTGTGACAAGCTATGCGACATGAGATTGAGGAAACAAGCTAGCCAGCCCCACAGTATGCTTGTGGAAGGACTCGATCCCCACAACACAGACTCAAAAGTTGCAGCTATGACACCTGCAGTGGACAACAAGATAAAATACAAGGATACACATGCACCATAGATGGTTATAGGCACAAAACACAGCAGTGCAAATGAAATAGTAATGTCTAGTCCATAACTCTGGGCGATGACAAGCATACAGTATCAGTGTAATATCATACAGCACAAACAGATATATGCAGTGTTAATGAAAGGCTATGCTGAGAACAAGATCAGACCAAGCTGTGCATAAGACATTACCACTTTTGCTACAGAGGATGAAGTGTGTAATAGGTTGCAGTCATCATCACTTGCACAGGTGCAAAGGCACACAATGAAACATTGTCAATACAAATTTGGTGAGTAGATCATATTGCAAGAGGAGGAGACTGGGGTGTCTTGGTGAGAAGATGCAAACCCGTGGTTGGAGTAGCATGAAGGCTTTCACAGATATCCCTTACTTATGCAGTTATTTATCTCTTGCTTGTGTTAAGGATGAAATAACTCTACAACTAAGGCTGCAAATATTTATTTTGTTTTATTTATTTAACATTTGTTTACTGGGAGTGTCCAACTGGTACAGAGTCTATTTCAGCGGAGGCTCAGGGAGTAAAGCTCCATAGGTAATTAATAAACTGCAGCCATATAAGAAAATTACAAACATATAAGAACACATTTGCATTGGATCATATTAAGTAAAATACATCAATATACATGGTATATGTTACAGAAGAGTAATAAGCAAAAGATAAACATTAATAAATTATTCGATACAGTTACACTCAGTAGTTGAACTGTGCAGTAGATTACATATAGACACCAGTTAAGGCTGTAGGTTTATCAGTGGACATATTCTGTAAGTGATAGTGCAGCGTGAAAGTGGAAGAAAGGAAAGAGGCTGGAGGAATCAGAAGATAGATGGATTTGGTCAGCAGAGCAGGCATTGATTAGAAACATTAGTTAAACAGTGCTAATGGGTGTGAGGAGAGGAGCAGAGGAAGCAAGGGAAAGGTAGATGAGGCAGAGTGAGAGAAGTAGGTTATATTAGTTACAAAGGGGGGTATTGGAAAGGAGGAAAGGAGGTAAGTCAATAGGACTAGCTACATATGATGGACATAGTATGGTAGTAAAGAGGTGTAGTTAGGTATTGATAGACTGGTGATAGGAAGAAGGTTTAATCAGGGCTAGTGCATGGGCAAAGCCATTTATTATTGAGGAAGCTCCTGAGTAGGTATTTAAATTGAGTTGGATTGGCAGTAGTTATGACAGGATTTGGAATAGCATTCCAAACTTTAGAGATATAGTTAGAGTAAAGAGAGTTGCCAGCAACGTTGTTGGATTTGGATACTTGTAGTAGGGATTTATTCAAGGATTGGAGGACTCAAATGTTGGTGTAGAGATGGAACAACTGGGGAAGAGCAGGAGTTTTTTTCTGGTTGTTGAACCAGTCTGTAGGCAGTAAGGAGTTGAGTGTAGGTTAGGTAATGGGGTAATTCTAGCCAGTTCAGTTGTTGTTAAGGCAGAGCAGTGGTGAGACCTGTGCGGGGTGTTGGTAGTGAATTTAGAAATGTTATTGTAGCAGGTCTCTAGTTTGGTCAGATCAGTTTTTTTTAGATTGTTGAAGATAGGGGAGGCATAAAGTGGGGGGGGGGTCTATATCAGTTCTCCGAAAAACCTTTCCACCGAACGCTACATCGACCCATATTCAGCAAAATTCACTTCCATGATTCGCTGAATATTTACCGGGCAAAGACATAGTTGGCCAACTACACAACTTTTCCCTTTTCTCCACTGTAGTGCAATCTCAGACTTGGTATATTTAGTTGGGGGGTGTGGCGGGAACAGCTTGGAAGTGAATTTCACTGAATACGGGTCGACAAAGTTGCATTCAGTGGAAAGGTTTTTGGGTGAACTAATATAGACCCAAAGCAAGGTGAAGAGTAGGTGAGTTCTGGTGATTGCCTATCTTGTGGTGCTAGGGTGAGGAAGGGCTTAAGTCTATAAGCTTCTAGTTTTGCATGTGTCTTTTTGATAGCCTGGGATACGTGTAAATCGAATTTTAAATTATTGTCTATTAGGACACTTAGTAATTTCACTCTTTCTGATATGTTTTTGCAAAGTGCTTAGCTATAACATTAACATAATTTCCATTACCTTCTTCTTCTTTCGGCTGCTCCCGTTAGGGGTCGCCACAGCAGATCATCTGTTTCCATTTCTTCCTGTCCTCTGCATCTTGCTCTGTCACACCAACCACCTGCATGTCCTCTCTCACCACATCCATAAACCTTATCTTAGGCCTTCCTCTTTTCCTGTTACCTGGCAGCTTCATCCTTAGCATCTTTTTCCCAATATACTCTGCATCCCTCTTCAGCACATGTCCAAACCAATGTAATCTTGCCTGTCTGGCTTTGTCTACAAACCTTCTAACCTGGGCTGACCCTCTAATATACTTATTCCTAATCCTGTCCATCCTCGTCACACCCAGTGCAAATCTTAACATCTTCAACTCTGCCACGTCAAGCTCTTGACTCCTGCCTTTTTGTCAATGCCACTGTCTCCAACCCATATAACATAGCTGGTCTCACTACCCTCTTGTAGACCTTCCCTTTCACTCTTACTGGTACTCGTCTGTCACAAATCACTCCTGACACTCTTCTCCACCCACTCCATCCTGCCTGTACTCTCTTCTTCACCTCTCTTCCACACTCACCATTACTCTGAACTGTTGATTCCAAGTACTTAAACTCATTCACCTTCACCACCTCTACTCCCTGCATCCTCACTATTCCTCTATCCTCCCTCTCATTCACACACATATATTCTGTCTTAGTCTTGCTGACCTTCATTCCTCTTCTCTCTAGAGCATATCTCCACCTCTCCAGGGTCTCCTCCACTTGTTCCCTACTCTCACTACAGATCACAATGTCATCTGCAAACATCATAGTCCACAGGGACTCCTGTCTGATCTCGTCTGTCAACCTGTCCATCACCATTGCAAATATGAAAGGGCTCAGAGCTGATCCTTGATGTAATCCCACCTCCACCTTAAACGTATCCGTCACTCCCACCACAGACCTCACCGCTGTCATACTACCCTCGTATATATCCTGCACCACTCTTACATACTTCTCTGACACTCCCGACTTCCTCAAACAATACCACAAAATATCTCTGAAATGCTCTTCTGCCCTCATCTTAAAGCTGTGTGTTATGAGTTATGCTCCTGGTGTAGTATAAATCATACAAGCAACAATTATCAAAAATAACTTAATCTGCAAAGCTATTCATATGACATTTCTTCCCACTAATAAGTCAAAATCTCATACCGCTAATCTTTCTATATCACTTAAAAATAAACATACTTGAAAGCACCACAAAACAATAGTAGGAAAAAAATAAAAAAAAAACTTACTTAAAAGTGCCACAGAATAACATTGGGAAAGATACTAGGTTTCCTGAGGGGTGTAATAGCTATGTAAGTAGATTTCCTGGATTGTATTAGTTATGTACCAACTTTTCTAGACTTCTCAGTAAAGTAAAGTTCTCAATGAACTGGGATTATATTTTCACAATAAAGAATCACTATTAATATTGTGTTGATTTTGTGTAAAAATCTTCACAACTTCTTCACTTTATTGTTTTTTTTTTATTCCAATATTAAAATAACTGGGAAATGTTTTCATTTCCAGGGACCATATTTCTCACGTCCCTTGGTAAAAAATCACCTAGGTTTTATACTAAAAATACTTCTGTAGATATAACCTCAGGCCTCACATAACATTTATCCTAGGTTTGCTGTGTATAGCCTCAAACTATAACTTTATTCATGAACTAAAATGTTCTAATGTTGTACAGTTTATTTTAGTTCTAAGAAATTCAAAATATGGTAATGATTGTAAAAGGACCCTAGAAAAGTATTGTCCTCCATTGGTTTTCTATACTATTCTGATGCAAGTACAGTACCTACAGCACCATTTAAGGTTACATTCAGGAAGTATGTAGTTTGTCTGAGATGTTGGACAACAAAAGCCAGTTCAAAAAATATTGTTCTGAGGTGACTCTAGAAAAACATAAAAGTCTTCAGAAATTCCATTAAAAGTCAAAGGTATTTGCACAGAATTGTACATTCTGTTTGAAATATGTGTTGGAAAGCATATTCTTCCTCAAAGTTCATGAATATATTGGTATAAATGGAGGCAACTGATGCCCCAATTGCCATCTCTTCATAGGTTCTTATGTTCACAGGTGTTTACTAGGCTAACAACCACAAGGGCCTTTTTAAGCCTAGCCATGCATCCTGAATCTCTGACAAGTTCTGACACCCTTGATAAGTGTAAGCATGGGCCTAGGAGATGAACCATTTACAGGTTATCTGTTTGCATTAGAGACATAGGTGTCAAACCAGGGATGAATTTCCAGTTTCCCATCCAATTGCCCAAGTTGCATTTGAATTGGGTAGGGAGGAACTCTGCTTCACAGGGATGGGGGAGCCTGGTCCATAGACGGAGTAGTCTCTGGGATGCATACCTATCTCTCCAGCAGGTCCTATTTATATCACAGGCAAGGTTTAATTCTTTAGAACGGGTAAGTCTTGTACTGTTTGTTTTGTGGATATGCACGAGGTCCATCAGAGTGGGGTCTGACAATGCCCTGTATGCCAGGCATATATCTCACCTCAAAACTCTGTAGGAGACAGAATACAGGGATAGGGCCTTGAAGCGGTCACCATAGGACATATTACTTGCATCCTATATTCTTTTAGTGAGGAACCTCTGTGGACATTCCAGTTGTTGGATATGCCTAGTTAGGTACATACCAAAGGGAGCATTGTACTCAATGATAGGTCTGATGAATGCTGAATACAGTAGAACAATGACTTCCTTGGACTTAGATGCCATACCTTTGTTTATAAGTTGCACAACATAGAATGATTTCCTCACCACTGTAGACACATGATGATTAAAGGCTAGATTAATATCTATGTGTGTCCCTATATCCCTAACTACTGGGTCAACTCTAAGGGGTGTGTTGCCAGTATGATAGTTACCAGGGATGGATGACTTCCCAAAGGATACTATTATGCATTTCTTGGCATTTAGTTTTACTCCAGGGCTCTGACACCAGCTGTTTGTCTGTGTCAGCCCCTCCTGGAGAACATTTGTGTCAGTATGAGATTCAATGACAGCTTCTAATTTGCAATCATCTGCAACTTTAGTCAGCCAGAGACCACTCACATTGGCCTTAACTTCAGAGAAGTAAATGCCAAAAAGAAGCGGTCCAAGGACTGATCCCTGAGGGACTCCACATGTGACTGGCTTCTTTGCAAAGGTGGACTCCCCAATTCTAACTTCCTGTGCCCTGTCTGTGAGCCAGTTGGCTTTCCACTAGGTGACATACAAGTTTTTACCTAACCACATGAGTTTGTCAACAATGCCCAAGTGGGGTATTATGTCAAATGCTTGGCCAGTTCAAGGTAGGCAGTGTGGACGATTTTGCCCTCATCCATTGCTTTGGTGACCTTCTCAAAGAAGTCCACCAGGCTGAGTACACATGATTTGCCCTTGACAAAATCAAACTGGGTTGGGTCTAGTGTCTCAAGGTTTACTATATCTCTATTGATCATCTCCATGATAATTCTTTCCATGGCTTTACATACAAGACTGGTGAGACTGATGGGTCTTTAGTTTCCAGGGTCTGTAGATGGCCCACCTTTGTGCAGAGGGATGACTGTTGCCTTTCTCCATTCATGAGGCACAAAGCCTGTTTGGAGGCTACAGTTAAACAGTAATTCCAGAGGCCCTGGTAGATCATGTTTCATGCTATTTAGAAGACATCCTGGGATATTGTCTGGGCCCATTGATGCAGTGTTCTTGGTGTTAGAGAGAGCATTAAGGACCTGTTCCCTAGTGATAGTAGGGGAGTTATATTTGATTTTTCCTGAGGGAAGTTTGAAGGGAAGAAAGGAGTAAATCTGGAGCTGAATTTATCAGCCAGGAGGTTTGCTATATTTTTTGGCTCAGTATAGGTGGCTCCATTTACAATGAGCTCTGCACAAAATTGTGCATTGCCTTTGAGGTTGCAGACATAGCTAAATAATGCTTTGTGGTTGTCCTTGGCCTGGGAGGCCAAACTTACCTCACATTTGGCTTTGGCAGACTTTATTTGTCCTCTGAGTTGTTTGTTTAGTTTGATGAGAGTGCTTTTATCCTGCTGGTGCTGCACCTCCTAATTTTTGCCATGATTTTCTTCCTCCTGTTATACATCTGATTGATTTTGTGATTCCACCAGGGTGGCTTGTTTTTTGAGTTAGTTCTATACTTCTTCCTGGTGTGTACAGCTGCCTCTATGCAGCTATTAATATGCTTGTACAAGATTTCTGTCAAAAGTTCTGCATACGCAGAAGTGTTCTTAGGGTTTATAGAGGCTTGAAAATTTTCCAGGCTGTCAATAGCAGGAAGTTAACCTTAGAGTAGTTCCTGAATATTCCCGGTTTAGCTGGGGGTCCAGGTTTTATTTTTACTTCAAAGAAGACCATTTTGTGGTCTGACTTTAACAGGGAAGGCATTACAGTAGGGGGTGTGCAGAACTATCTCATATTAGTGAGGACCAGATCCAGTATGGTTGCACCCCTGGTTGGTGTATTGACTATCTGGTCCAGGGAGGTTGTGTTTACAAAATCCAGGAATGTCTGTGCATGCATGTTTGATGTCGTATAGGATTCCCAGTTAATAGTGGGGTAATTAAAGTCACCCATGAATATGGTATTGGGTTGGATGGTTAGTGTTTCTAGTAAATTTAAATACATGGTAGGAGTTTCCTGAGTCATATAGGGGGACTTTTAGCTTGCAAGGAATGGTATTAGATTTTACCTATGATGATTTGAACATGGAGCAGCTCAAGTGCATTGTCCTGTTTGGCCAGCCTTGAAGTATATTTATTTTTTATGTAAATAGCGACACCTCCACCTTTAGTCCCTGCCTGTGAAGTAGCTGGTCTAAATGTGTGGAAGTCATTGTAACCTTGCACTGCTGGTGTACTGTCTGTGGCTTTAAACCACTTCTCAGAAACCACACAGACATCAGTATTCTGTAGGGGAAAGAGAGCTTCCAGGGAGTAGAGTTTTTTGTTAAGGCTCCTAGCATTGAGAGTAATACCTTTAGATTTTCTTGGTTTTGATTTGCTATGTCGGAAGTACTTTAATTTTGGCATTGCCTAGAAAAGGCACTATGGGGGAAGACAGTGTTATAGCTAATATTCGAAAGCCTAGAAGGGAGAGTTGCAGACCATCCCTGGCAAAGCTGCGTGGTCTGTTGACCATCTCCTTCCTTGCTGACAGAAATGGCACCCCCTTGGAATGACACCAGAAACTAAGCCAATTATTAAAGTCAGTCATCTTTTGTTCATATTGTGGCATCATCCTTGGAGAAGGTAAAATGCTGCTCAATGCTAGGCTCATACCAGCCTGAGCCACATATTCCGAGAGCTCTATGATGTCTCTCTTCACATAATATAGGGAGGTATGTCTCAGATCATTTGCTCCCACATGGACTATGACTGAGTCAGATTGGTAATTGTGGTCCAGTGCCTGAGTGCATGCATAATGTAGTGGATCCTAGCCCCTGATAAGCAAGTGACCATAACTTTCTCCTTACTCAGCCTGGTGAGAGGGACATTAGTGTGTCTCACGATGGAATCTCCAATGACTAGAATGTTGGATTGTGTGGTGACTTGCCTTATGGGCTTAAAGGTAGAGGCTCCATGAGATGTAGCTCCATGTGTTGATGTGGGTGTTGTTTTGAAAGAGTGTGTTTGGGGCTGCCGGGGGCATTTTTTATGTGTACTTTGCCTAGGAGGTCTTTGTGGTTTACTAAGGTTACATGTAAGTGCCTCAGTATATGTGGGTCTATATGTCTGCTTTGAAGATAAAAGCTCTTATTAATCAAAAAGCATTTTTGATTATTATTTCTCACAAGAGATCAATCAAAAATAGAGGCCAGTGCTGTGGCATAGCAGACAAAGCCCTAACTATAGACCATGTGATCCAGATTCAATTAGCAGTTATCTGAGGTATTAGTAGGGAATGATGGACATGCCCTTCCTGGGAGGGAGGGTGGTCACTGATGATTTCAGGGGAGATGAAAAGTAAACATCATAGGTCATAGTGAAAAAAAAGTCCCCCAGCTAATGACTGATGGCTGAGACCCCCAGGATGCCCTAAAGATCTATGCCAGCCCCACCCTATACTGGAGCAAGTCCATGATTGATGGAAAAGGTAGGTAGACCAAATGATGGACACGGGGCACTGAGGCAAGAGTGCTGTAGGATGAAGCAAGAGGAGGAAAAAGAAGAGAGAGAATCATCGAAAATTAGTTTTGGCGTCTGAACCAATTATTTTTGTGATAACATAGAAACCACTGGCATGTTTAGTAAAACTTGTGTCCTTAATATCTATTGTTATTATTTAATTGTTTCATCAAATCCAATTCTTCATAACCTCAAGGACTGTAGCACAGCATGCTTGTCTTCAAATAATTGCTTCTTTAATTTTATTTTTTTTTTGCCTTCACTCTTTCTTGACATTAGTTCCTTTTCCAGTAAACGTTGTCTTTGCATTATATGCACAATTGCCTAAGTTTAACTTTTACTGTCATATATTCCAGTGAACATTATGAGTTGATCTTCTTGAAGTCCAAAGAATTCTAAAAAAAAATTTCCTCCAATACTACATTATTTTCCTGTGTACAGCCTTAATTAACTTAATTAATATGGACCTTTATTGATAATGTGACATGTTTTTCTTCAAAATCTTATCCAGATTTGCCATAGCTTTCTTTTCAAAAAACAGCCATCTTTTAATTTTCATGGCTGCAATCACCATCTACAAATATATTTAAGCCCAGAAAAATAAATATTACTGCCATCACTTCCTCCCCATGTATCTGCAATGAATCAATAAGTATGGATGACCAATCAGCAGTAACCCAAAAACTGTCACAAGTCCATTTACAACATTTATCAACTGTAACAAAATAAAAATCTCTGGTATAAGAAACATTTTTTATTTTATTTTTTTCTTGTAATTGAAATCTATCGCTTTACCATTAAAGCAATGTAATGACTTATGCCAAATAGTATAGGGTGGCTTGGAGATCTACGAATATCTTTGTGGATTTTTGGCAAGGCATAAAATGGAAACTGTCAGTTTATCAACTCAGTGATAGTGATTCCTTTTTACAAAGTGGTGTATTAAGGAAGGGGGGCATGGTGGTGAAGCTCCCACATGCAAGATATGAAGGCAACCCCCTTTACCAAAAAGATGGTTGTAGAACTTAGTAATGATCCATTTCAATGAGCTGTCTTGGTGAAATTGCTCATAACAAAACAAGCCTAACCCTATAAATACTGGCATATGGTATTGCCTGTTTCCTAAATGTTTCATTTGTGTTTGCAGAGGAAAAAAATAGATCCACTCCCCCTATTAAGAAAATGAAGTGACTTTATTAATATTCTTCTAAGGGGACAAATATAGATTTCATTTTGATATATTCTGATTCATCTGCTAAAATATCGTAACACATATGTCCATTAAAATTGTACTCCCATGTTTATCTGCTTCTAGCTTTTCCCAGTTAAGTTTCACCACTGTACAGCCCTTAAAAACTTTGACTGGCTGGAACTTCAACAATACCTGACGTATTCAGAATTCATTATGCCCATAATTTAATATACAATCCTGACAGTTGTTACAGCCTAGAAAACACCATCCAGCTGTAAAAACCTGATAGGCCCCTTCACTCTGAAGATCGCCACATTCTCCTCATACAGAAACTATAACTGGTGGTACCTTATAATCAACTATCATTTCCAAAACCAGGAACTCAGTCCATACTACACTAAGACTTATCAACAATCTACCCACCTTCAAATCCGATCTAAAACAATTTTTACAGCAACACTGAATACTATTACTCACCATGCTGACTCTCAATATCTCTACTGATATCTATACTCTATGTTTGTTATTATTCAAAATAGCCAAAGCACCCAGTTTCCTTAATATGCAGATATTAATAATGCCATCATAGAAATGACCACATCCTTCAAATACCTTGGCATTTGGCTAGACCAATCTGTTAAGTTTCACCTACATATTCAAAACAACTGTTCTGTCTAAGCCAGCCAAAATTGCCATAGGCGAAGGAATACTCATCTCAACTCTGATATGGACTACCTATTATAGCTGTAGCCTTAAAAAATGCCACCACCTTACAAACCATCTCCAATAAAATCTGCCAATAATGAATGCCACTGCCTAACTCTCACCAAACCTAAATGTCTCCCAGTACATTTGAGAGACAATCTCATGCTAGGATAACTAATTCATAAAGCCCTTTCTCCTAAGACATCATCTGCCTCTCACCCATAAACTTTTCCCTAAAACACCCACATATAGTCTTAGGGGTATCTCTCAATCTCAAACCACCCTATTAACATAGTACCAACCTATGAACCTATATTCACCCCGGGATCACGTCAGTCGCCCTGCTAGACAGGGGTCCAGGGAAGTAAATAGTATGGGAAGAAAAGGCCAGGGAGTTGTTATGGCTAGGCTTGTATAGGCCCTAGGGCTGATAGCCTAGTACCAACCTATGAACCTATGAACTCTAAAAACTAAACTATATTGCACTGACTGTGCATTTTTCATCCTAGCACCTAAACTATGGCAGTCCATTACACTTTCAATCCAAGACATCCAAAAGTACATGGACTTCAGACAACACCAAGGGACACTTCTTCACCTAAATAAGTGTAACTGCACTTATTCAGGTCACATTACATAAACCCTACAGTTCTCTTATGCCCATTTATTCCTGTTCAGCCTTCCTTATCTTATCTTGCCATCCCCTTACTTAATGACTCTCATTCATCCTACTTCCCTCTTCTTTTTGTAACTCTCTCTCAGTTCTCTTTTCTACTCCTCTTCCCTTTGTGTGCCTCTCTCACCTTTTCTCTGTCTTGTCTCCATGGTATCCTTTCCTGTAACTATTCTCACTTACCTCTTCTAATGTCTTCACACCTCACAGTTTCACACCAAAAACTGCTGTCAGAACTGGCCACATTACATCTCAGTCATTCTTCCCTAGCTTGGCTCCACAGCTGTCTAACCAAATGCCAGCAGGCTGTTAGATGGCAACAGGAGCCATCATCTTTGCTCCCTTTTAACATAGGAGTTTCACAAGGCTCCATATTAGGCCCCCTACTTTTTAACATCTTCACAAATCAACTCCATAAATCCACATCTTTCACTGCTATCATCCAATATGCAGATGACTCTACCCTGATATGCTCCACGCCCTCTCTAACACAACTACAGGCTATAACACAGCAATCCTTCCTAGAAGTAGAATCCTAGCTAGCTAACACTAACCTCATACTGAACCCAAACAAGACCAAACTCATGCTCTTTCTCCCCACCAAAACACCTGATCCATCAGCCACTTTTCAAATCCACTCCTCCAACAACACAATCATACATACCGGCTCACATACCAAACTACTAGGTGTCGCCATTGATAGCAAATTAAAATTCAACCTACACCTCTCTCAAACCATTAAAAAAACACACATCAAACTAGGCTCTCTTTACCAAACTAATCCTTTCATAACTAGCCAATCTAGACTAAGCATCACCAGGACTCATCTCTTATCTACTGTTGTCTATGCTTCTCCCATCTTTACAAACCTTAACAAAACTGACCTTACCAAACTTGAATCAGTTTACAATAAAATAGCCAAGTTCGCCACTAGCTCTCCATATAGATCCCACCACTGTTCTGCCCTACAGCAAATAAATTGGCTAGAATTCCCACAACAACTAACCTATACCCAACTTGTCTTTACTCACCAACTAATATGCCAGCCAAACAGAACCCCAGCCCTACAACAATTACTCCAACCATATGCCAACACTCGGCAACTCCAATCCTCACACAAAACACTCCTCCAAGTATCCAAAAGCAACAACAAAGCCAGGGACACCCTCTACTCCCACCACATTTCTAAACTTTGGAACTCAATCCCCCAACACATCCGAAATGCTACCAACCTACACCAATTCAAAACTCTGCTCAAAGACCACCTCACTATCAAATGGCTCTGTTCCTGCACCAAGCCAGGTTAATACCACATAAGCCCACATCAAATTTCATCCCCTAAATTTTATAGTCTCCACATATACCCCACTCCCACTTGCTAACAACACCTATCAACTACCTACAATAAGAGTATAATTTGATAATTCCTTTTATTTTGTAAGGGCATACATATGTATATGTATTAAAATATACTCAAATGGTCAACTAAAAATGGACCCCTGCCCTAAAAAAATATATAGATATATACGACTTTAATATATTGTAATAACTTCCTCCTTTTTACTAAAGTGTCTATTGTATATTATACTTTCTTTGTTGTCTCTAAATATTTCTGTTAAATTCTATGTAAAACCAACACTGTACCTGTCAATGCTGTTCTTGATTTATTGCAGCTTTTCTCCCCGGGCCTCCTCTGAAAATGGGCTCACACCCAGATGGACTATCCCGGTCAACAAATGTAAAATAAATAAATAAATAATGATATGCTGCAATCCCTATAGCATAAGTCATCCTGGTCATTATGGTTCCATCTTATCGATAAAGATCTGCTAAGCATAATTCCATTTTTCCATCCATGTTTTGACATTGTAAACTGCTTTTTGAACCAAACATTGTAGCATATTCTTGCATCTGTAAATATGTATATATGTATATATACGTGTGTGTGTGTGTGTGCGAGCGTGTGTGCGTGTGTGTGTGTGTGTGTGTGTGTGTGTGTGTGTGTGTGTGTGTGTGTGTGTGTGTGTGTGTGTGTGTATATATTCACCCAGACTGTGGTTGCAAATGGTCCATTGAGATCAGTACACTACCCCGGTAAACAACTATAAATAAATAAATATTCACAATGTACCATGATGTTCATTAGCACAGCTAGGGTGGGATGAGAGACACGATCAGATGATTCCGATCTCTCTTTCTTTAATGCAATACAAATTTGTGGTCAAACCTGAGCACTGTAGTGCTCCATATGTGGTCTAAACTGTAGCATACAGTTTGCTATAGTTTAAAAGTTGGAAAAAAAAAAATATATATATATATACATATATATATATATATATATATATATATATATATATATATAGTTCCCCTTCATATGATCAAAGTTCTCTAAACTCGAAATTCATAAGCCCAAAGCCAGAATCTCGAGTTTAAAGAAACTCGAAAATGTGAAGGGGACATAAAAAAAAACAAATTTACACCTTTCTAGTGTTTTTGCAGGGAGGCTGCACCCCCCACACCCCCCCCTACTTAAATATTCCTACTCAAAGATCACACTACACTGAAGGAAAGGGAAATCTCCTGTTCTACGCTATATGCGTAAGTGCAATACGGAAGACTTTCCAGTCCCCCACTATACTGCGGTCACGTAGTATGTGGATTTAACCTGCAAGGGTGCAGGGGGACCTGGCCCCCTGCAGAAAGGTAAGTGAACCCTTTTTTCTCTAATCCTACCCTTCCCATTCACAATTTCGAGTGAATTGAAGTTCGAGATTTTCGTCTCGAGCTTATGCATTTCGAGGTTCCATTCATTCAATATTGTGAAGGGGAACTATATATATATAGATATATATATATATATATATATATATATATATATATATATTTTTTTTTTTTTTTTTTTTTAACTAAAAGCTAAGCACCATAGGGGGAGGGTTGGGGGCAGGGCACAGAAATAAGACCTAAGTGGCAGGAAGGAGGGGGGCATGTTGTGCATCTGGCCATGTGGTTAGTGGCAATAGAAGGAAGTCTTTTTTTATTTCTTCAATGGAAGAGCTTTTGTGGGTGGTTGAGGGACTGGAGCACTAGTTCATGGTACAAGCACAGGGAGCTGGCTGATGATGGGTGATACACAAAATAACATGTTTTACACTAATTAGTAACACTCTGTAGACATTACTTCCAAGGAATGATGGTGTTGTTTGATACACTGAATTATCCAGAGGTCTGAAATACACTGTGTCCCTCTACTTGTGATACTTTGCATTATCAACAGTTTGCATCTTGGAAGTGTGACTAATCTTAATGAATATCCTTAAGGCCTATATACAGCTTAATACGTGTACATAAATACTAGCCAATTAGATATGTATACATTACCTAGATTTACTACATACAATTTAAATGTCTGTTGTATAAGACTTGTATGTAACTGATTTAATATGTGAATGTCCTTTCAATGTTTGGAAAAGAAAGTAAACTAAAAGAAAGTCTGGATTATAGGGTATTACTTATTCCTGCAGATATTACATTTATAGGGGGATTGTACATGTTCAGTACCACTTTTTTACTCTTACTATTCTTGAATTGTCACTTGTTTGGGGTTGAAGTCTTTTGAATGGACATTTTGTTTTGTTGGTTCCATAGATAAAGTGACTTCACCAGGAGTCTGTGTGGGCAATTCAGGCAAACCACACTCTTCCCGGTTTGAACCCTTGATGTTGTATTTATGTCATGGCATGGATATAGAAGAACATTGCTTCTGACAATGTTGCCTCATTTTGGTTGAGTGATGAGAGAGGAATTTATTTTACTGTTTGTGAGCGACACAGGCTATCTGCCATTTTCAACAGCGGAATTTATTTTGCTGTTTGTGAGAGACACAGGCTATCTGCCATTTTCAACACTATTTCAGGTGTCTGCATTAACACCATGACAGTGACTCACAACTTACTAAACTCTGAAGCATTCCAATAACTTTTAATCACAACATTCTGTTGCACTTAAGCTTTTTCCACTGTATACCTTCCCAGGGCCTGCACTCCTGTTTCAGTGACCTAATGTTAACCGCACATACCTCTCAACCTCTTAGCACAAGAAATCTGAACAAAGTCAAAAATAGCAGGGGGAAAGAACTTAGAAACTTGCTAGAATTTGAGGTTTTGAATTACAATGCATTTTCTGAAAGATAGGATGTTTGAAACCCTGAAGGATATGAAGTCTTAAACTCAAATGGACATCCTTAATTACTGATTTCAATCTTCTGGGATTTTTCAGAAAACCACAAATTTTATAAGGAACAGACCAAAAATATGAGGGAAAAATATGAACATTCTGCAAAAATCAAGCCAGTTGAGAGGAATGTATTGCGTATATCACAATCAGCGTTGAAGTTTAAAAACATCATTTGAAATAATATTGTTGCCATTATGTTGGTCACAGTAAGGTCAGTTCATCTCAGAGTCAGTTGTACATCATTGTATCTAGCATTTATGTATTTCTACACCTGTGACTTCCATTTCTAATTATTGCTGTATGTCATTCATTATACATTGTCAATATTTCCAAGCAACAAAGGGTGAGGTAATGAGAGTCCATGAGTATGTTATCATTTGAATTATTTCTATATTCAGTATTTATGCCTGCATTGTTCTAAATAGATCTGCCACAGATTTTACACCAAAACTAATCAAATTATTATTTTTGAGACTAATGGCATAGTATTTATGAATGTCGTGGTGAATGATAAAGTCACTCAGTACTAATGTTTCAAATCTAAAAAATATGTAGCAATGAATTTGTGTCAAAAGCTTAATTAACATTTCCGATGCGCAAGAACTCTGTGGTTGAAAATTTTAATTTAAGCTCTTAAAAAATGCAAAAAGGATCTTTTCTCTTTGCCCTGCCGATTTACAGTCCTGCAGAAATTAACTGATGGCTTTATAGCATTATTTGTGTTTGCTAAATACCTGCCCTGAGCAACTAAGCTATGATACATGAACGTAAGTCAAAGCATTGATTGTGGTATATGATTCCCTTACAATGTTGGGTTTTAATAGCAGTGAAATAGGCAGCCACCCAGGGCCTGCAGCTGTGGGGGGGGGGACACATGGCGGGCCAACAAAATAATTTAATAAAAAAAAAATATGTTCAACACTTTTTTAGTCAGCTTGCATGACAAACCTAACAATCATTTGCTTTCTTTTTGTAAAAAAATAGTCACAATGCCTTCCACATGTGCATGCACAGCATAGGTCTATATTGCTACTTTAATTAATTAATTTGACCTTACATTTTCCTAAAAATGCATAAATAAATCAATAAACAAGAGGCCTACAGTGATTCTCTGCACAGAGTCAAATCTTTCTGCTTGTTGCCTTTCCATGATTCATTGGGAAAGCAATGAGCAGAAAGTTGAGTAGTGGAGAGTTGTATGTAGACATACTAACATGAGATTTTTTTATCCTGGAAGCCAACCAGATATAATATTGTTGATAACTGCAGTCGATGAGGACTGCAGGCTAGCTAAGGATGAATGTATCTTGCCATCTGCTCAGTTTAAACTTTGCAGTAGTTTCTGATTATGTTTGTGAGTAAAATGAGTAAAACTAAAAGTTGAAACTTTCCTGATTTGCCAGACTCTTCCAGATTTTCCTTGATAACATTTTTTGGTTTTCTGGCAAAACACTGAGGATTGCAACCACTAAATAAAGAGGGCCAGGTGTTGGCTGTGGATGAAAGCATTTTACCCTCTTGCCATTTCAGCATTTTAAAGTCTGCCAATACATGATTATTGTACATTTGTATGATATCTATTGGAATATTCATTCTATGGTGACTGTGTGAAAGAAAATTGAAACTGTTCCTGATATCCTAAAATGTCTCTGACTTTGTCTTATAGTGCTGGTCTGTGTCTCGTGAAATGTGTATTTTTTTGGCAAATAAGTGAGGGTTATAGTCAATAAAAGAGGAGGCCTATAAATGAAACCAACCTGCCATCTCATTGTTTGTTTATTTTAAAATCTGTCTTAACCAGTACATTTGACTAGAGTAGGGTAGTGGCGTGCACACTAACTTGGTCACTTTATTCTAGGCCCCTCTCCCGTCCCACTATTATTATATGTTTGATTTTGGTATGGAATTTATTTACTCTCTGGTCTGACTTCTCCCTATTGAATTCTTAACTTTTGGAAGTGGTTTTAATTGTACAATTCTGTGATTTAGTGCTGCAAAAGAAATGCTACTATTATTTGAGTTACGTTCACTATACAGGAGCTTTGCATTCAAAGAAAGACTTCCTATTTCAGGCACTGTTATAATTCCTGCCATATTGTGGCTTTGAGTAGATGTATCATGCAATTTTACTGTGTTTAATCAGATATGTTTAGCTGTTAGAAATGTAATCTGTGCCTGTTGCTAATTCTGTGATGCCAACTGCCTAGCCATATACTATTGTTTAAAATATTTGTTAGCTTTCACTTCTCAGAGAAATATTGTTTCACTGTTTTACTCTGTATAGCATTGGTACTGAGTTCATTTTTTCTGTTCACTGTTTTGCTCTACTTTGTATTGAAACTAAGCTACTCTCTTTCAGTTTCCCCTGTGGCTCCCCCTCCCTTAGTACTCTCTGTATGCTGCTATTTCTCAGTTTCTCTCTTCTCTGGCTCCTTCCTTCCTTGGTGTTCTCCATATACTGCTGTTTATCACTAACTTTCCCTCTATTGTTCATATTGGCAGCTGCTTTTTTTTATTTTACAGTCACCATACACTCGTCAGCCGAGATTGTCCACCTCCTTCCAGTGAATGGCCCCCTTGGAAATCCAAGTACAAGGCAAGCAATTGTCCAAGTGTGATTTCTGATTCAAGCTACTGCTCAACATACATCTCTCATATCCAGATGCAGTTTCAGTTTTATTTAACCAGTACATTTGACTAAAGTAGGGTAGTGGTGTGCACACTAACTTGGTCGCTTTCTTCAAGGCCCCCCATCCCACTATTATTATATCCTTGATTTTGGTATGGCATTTATTTACTCTGTTTCATTAAGTAAACTGCAGGGTGCAGCACAAGAATTATAGTGTCCAGTCTACTCTGAAGCTCAAAAATGGCTTCTTAGTTTCTTCTACTTCAAGCAGTGACACTGACATGTGATAGCATACAACAACTCATACTCTTTTTTTCCTTGTTGGCTTCTCGTGTCTCTGCCTGCTCCATTCACCCTCGCTTTGCTCAGCTTTACTCAGCTCCCGTGCCACACCCCCATTCCCTCCCAGCCTTACTTTAAATTTATAATTTAACCCTAATTTGTCCCTCCCCTTCCCCTCTTCCCCTTCCTCTCAACCACATCCAATCACACTCTGTTGTCCTCCCTCCTTACTACACCACTGCAATCTATACTCCCCTACCAACTGTAACACTACTCCACACCCCTCCCCACCCTTCTCCACCCAACACTACACACTAGTTTGTAAATTATCAACACTGTCTCTTCATTTTCAAGCACTTCTGTTGCAACTACACTTCTCATTTGCCCTGTTTCCCCATCACTGCACTCCTAATTAAAATTACAACCTCTCTCTACTACCCTACTTCCTAACACTAACCAACCCACACACAGATTCATACACTCTCTTCTCATACACTCTAAAGCAATCCTCCTCTCATATATTTCCCACCCTTAGCGTACTGCTCATCTTTGTCTTCACACCTCTTCGTCTTCTTCTATCCGACGTCTCCTTTTATCACACTAATATATCTCTCATAAACCCTCCACCTTCCTCAAATCTCTTTCTATTTAACACCACTGATCAACTCCTGCCCAAAACCAAATCAATCCTCCACCCTTCATACCCCCTAAAAACTAAACCTAGATATCACTGCTTCTGCTTAAAGTTCCTACTCAACTGTACACGACCAAAAGCATATTTCTATCAGGAGATATACACCCCAAACCAGCCCCCTTCTCCTGTCCCTCTCCTAAAACTCTATCTTCACGGCCACCTTCCCCTCACCCCAATTCCTTCACCAAGTGCTTAACCCTATTCTCGCTAAATGTACAAAGCATTCTTAGCAAAGTCAGTGATTTCCAAGTTTGGATGGTCTCCTACTCTCCTGACATAATAACTCTCACAGAAACTTAGCTCAAACCCTACATCTCTAATAATCAACTTCTTCCCCTAGATATAACATCTTCCGCTTAGATGCACTCCACAAAACAGGAGGAGATATAGCCATAATTTACTCTGAACAACTTAATTTGTCCCCTCTGTCCATTTCACTCCCCAGTTTTCATCCTGCAGAACTCTTAATAGTTAACTGCAAACTTAATAATCACAAAAAAACTAACAGTTGCAGCTATATACATCTCCCCAGGTAATAATATCCCCATTTTGGAACATATCCTCTCCTGGATAACACACAACATAACTAATGAAACTGCAATACTAGGTGATATCAACATCGATTGGCAAACCCTAACCTCCAACTCCCCTAACTCTAGTATTAATTTTCATGGCTTTACACAATTTATCTCTACCCCTACCCAGTTTAGCAAGCCAACCGACTCCAGCTCTATCCCTGACTGGATCCTTGTATCCAATCCAGACCTATACCACCACCCTAAAACACTACCTGATACTGTAAGTGACCACTATCCGAATTGTATTCAAAGATACTTCCTTCAACTATCTAGGCCTCACAAGTACAAAAACTGTTGTGGTCTCTCTAATTTCAACCCTGATGTATTTAACAACAGACTCTCTTCCATAGACTGGTCCTTTCTTTCATTCTTACCCCTTGATGATGTCATACACAGATTTAACCACATTTTTGTTGATAGCCTTAACTCCCTTGCTCCCCTTAGGAAAATCAGAGTAAAATTTCTCTTTGCACCCTGGCTGTCTCAATTCACTTGCTAGCTTATGCTCAAGAGGGACAATGCCTGGAAAAAACTGGTTAAAACCAAAATCCCCCATCCATCCCCAAACCTATTAAGTACTAAGAAATCTCAGTAAAAAACTCATCAACAATGATAAGAAAAAATTCTCCCTAAAGCCTCAGACAAGCCACCTCAGCAACTCTAAGAAATTCTGGAACACTACTAAGATCCTTAATCCTGGTAACCCCTCTACACCTTACCCTTGTCCTAAAAACACTCCCCTCAAAACCATCACTATACTAAACTCCTACTTCATTGACTCTATCAGTAAATTAATACAGAATAGTAACTCCTCCAACATCTCCTAACCCCCCCCCCCCCCGGTCAGAAAATTACCTTCCAACTCAAACTTGTTCCCACTAGTTACATAAAAACTAAGCTTAGCAAACTAACGCCATGCTCTCCTTCAGCAGATCTGTCTAACTCCCCTCTTCCTTAAGCTTGCTGCTAACTCTATAGCCTACCCTATTTCCATCTTTATTAACCAAGCTATCCATGAATCTACTGTTCCCACAATCTAGAAACAATTTTACATCATACCAATCCACAAGGGAGGACAATCCACTGAACTTTCAATAAATCAGTCTGTAGCCATTCTGTCTCCCCTCTCTAAATTACTGAAAAAACATGTACACAAGCAACTCATGGACTATCTCCTTCAAGAAAATCTACTCACCACCATCCAACATGGATTCCATCCTAACCACAGCACAACTACTGCCCTAATTTCCTTCACACAAATTATCTCTCAAGCCATAGACAATAATAAACGTGTTTCCTGTCTCTTTCCAGATTTCTCTAAAGCATTTGAGACTCTCACCCCAAGCTCCTTTTCAAATTGTCTGATCTTGGTCTCTCAAATCCTACTATGTCATGGTTTTCTAGCTACCTCACTACCAGACAGCAGTCCTTAAAATGGCTCTCTTCCTTCTCTCCCATTCTTCCCATCAAGAAGGGAGTTCCTCAAGGCTCCATTTCTAGGTCTATTTAACATCTTTACATCTGCCTCCACCCCTCCTGTTGTCACTCTTCTCTAATACAATATGCAGATGATTCCACAATCATCTACATTTCTGATAATCTCTCTGATATTCACATGTTAACCCAAAACTCCAACTCTTCCGAAAATTGGCTTACCAAAGCAACTCATACTCAATCCCAAAACAATCAAACTTCTCGTATTCCTCCCAAAATCTCTCACTTATCTTAAACCTACTTTTTCTGGCTCATCTTCAAACATCATTGTCATTAATGTTGAAAGACATACCAAGCTCCTGGGTGCGATCATTGATGATCAACTCAAATTTGACCTACACATTCATTATTGCATAAAAAAGGCACATCATAAGCTTGGTTTGCTATACAAAAGTAAAAGCTTCCACACCAAACACTCTAAACTCTCTCTAGTTTATACCTACATTCTTCCAAGTCTTTTTTATGGCTCACAGATCTTAACTTACCTACAATCCTCTCTAAAAAGTAAGCTCAAACTCACAACAAAGTAGCTAGGTTCGCTGCAAACCAGCCCTACAACTTCCACCAATCTCTCTCTCTCTCAAATGTCTAAACTGGCTAGAATTCCCCCACCAGCTCCTACTACCTCAACTCCTTAGCATTCACTCCATCCTAAACAAACCCACCTCCTGCCCTGGCATCTCCTCTCTCATCTCTCTTTATACTCCTACTCAGACTCTTCGGAGCTTTGACCAACTAGACTTTGAAATCTACAAACCCAAAAAAAAAAAATTGGCCAACAGCTATATAGTTACTCAATTGCCCTAACTTGGAACAAACTACCCTTGTCCATCAGAACAGTATCCAACGCTCACAAAATCAAAAAAGCTCTAAAAGAAAATGTACTGAACGCCTGGATCTGACACTGCCAAAACCCAACCTAACTCTCTTCACTTAGTTTAGCTTGCCTTACCCATATCCTCTCTGTTTCTGTCTATGAACTGCTCAGGACTACTCCACTGGGCTGTACCCTGTCCCTGAGCTTGGTTGCCCGTTCTTCTGTCTACTACAGTAATTAAATCTGTTTTTTTTTGTACTCATTAAACCCACTGCCTGCTGATTTATCTGAATTGTACTGTACTTAGAAAATAGCTACTTCTGTATTTAGATTAATGATTGTTCTCAAAGCTTTGTATAGTCTTAATTATTATTTGTATCTTGAATGTGTTCTGTTTTCAAGCTTTTCTCCCAGGGCCTCCGTAGAAAAAGGGCTCGTGCGCAATCGGACATACCTGGTCAATAAATGCCAAAATAAATAAATAAAATTATGCACCCCCAGGCATCATTGCAGTGATAGATATTCAAGTATTCAGATACTCGTTTTCTGACTTCTTATCCAGTCTTACTCTACAAATAGCATGCTATTTTGTCCATATTTTTCTATTCACATCTACTTCATTTAGCAAAGTTTATATTCCTCCTGTATAGCTTACTATATTCACATTCTGCATGTGCATACATTTTCTCATGTCAACTTTTTTGATCCTTACTTTTCCCATCTTACACACCAGTTCAGTTGAACTCTGTGTAATAGCAATTACTGTTTTTAACTTTTATGGGTATGAAATCTTAACCCATTGCTTCAAAAGCAGGACAGGACTGTATACAAATCAATAAACATCTAAATAATTTTCCTTCTTGATAAAGTAGCTGCAGAGACTTTGAAGTAGGGGATTGCAACAGTTTTGCATAATTCAGAATTGTCAGTTTATTGTTATCCACTAACACAGTCAAGAAAAGACTTGCATTGTGGAGTAACAAACATCATACTTTTTATGTGACACGTCATGCCATACTTAAACTATTTATGTGATGCACACATGCAAAAGTTCTTATCCCTAAGCTATTTATGTTATGCAGATTGATGTGAGAAGTCATATAAAGAGTCTATTCTTTTATTATTGTGCTACAGTTCTTACTTTTAAGGAGTGAACAGTGTAACAATTTAAATATAGTGGAAATATTTATAAATATTTAATCCTGGTCAAATTCTTTAGAACTGGGTTGTAAATTATGAGAAGGGGGATGAGGAATTGAAGCCCAAAATTAATTTATAAGAATCAGTCAGAAAGAAGAAAACATGTTATCCATATAAGTCAGCATTTTCATAATTCTAAATTGTCTGTGTAGTAAACATATTCAGATGCACCTTATGCATATTATTAAAGAAACTGTAGGATTATTACATCAAGTGCCATTATTGCATTAAAGAAAATAGAGCATGGTATGGTGCTCCTCTGAGAAGCATATTTGTCTGTCTTCCCCCTCACCCTTCAAATAGAAAGTCATTCCAAGATGGCCGCCGACTAGTCTAGTCCTTACTCTCTGAGCTCCTCACAGCTATTTAACTTTTGTTTTTTTTTACAACTTTACATCAACCTTTTTCCTCAAATTTTTATACTAAAAGATTTTATAAATCTTTTTCTACGCATTTGGATTATTTTTTCTTCTGGACTTATTATCCTGGGATTTATTTTACCTCAGAACATTCTTGGTCTCTCTGCTGCTGGGACTCCTACTGCTCCAGTCTGTTCCTGGTTCCTGGTATCCTGTTAACTGCATTCCATTTCTGGGCATGGCTACAAAATCTGACTCCATGGAGACTCAGCCTACAAAGGCCAAATATACTTCAATGCTCTCTCCTGAAAAAGATTCAGGTTCAAAAAGACTGAAATCATCTGGACAACCTACAGAAACTTTTAATGTAAGTAATAAATATTTAAATGGCTCAAATTTCCTTTTAGAAGAACTAAAAATAGCATTAAAACCAATCCAAAGTGCTATACAAAACTTTTCAGAACAGTTTGCAGACTTTAGTAAATCTTTAAAGCAAATAAACAATAGTATTGTTACTATTGAAAATAAAATCTTAGCTTTGGAGGTTAAAACAGACTTATTGGAAAGTGACTTTAAATCTAGAGATAAAACTGTTTCAGATTTACAAGCTAAAATATTGGATCTGGAAGCCAGGAGTCAAAGAAATAACATCATTATTCGTGGTTTACCTGAATCTTATGACAATAAAAACTTGTTATCTGTGACTAAAAATATCTTTGAAACACTGTTAAATTGTGAAGCTTCTTCAAAATCTATAATTGTAGAGAGAGCACACAGAGCACTGCGTACAAAGCAAGATTCTTCCACACCAAGGTTAATTTATACTAAGTTACTAAACTTTCAAGACACTTTCCAGATCCTAGAAACTGCTAAAACAAAGAAACAATTCATATGGAAGTCTCACAAACTATCATTTTCCCAAGATCTTCCTGCACAGATCAAATTAAATAGACAAAAACTAGCCCCTATTGTGCTGACTTGATAAAAGAGGGATTAGATTTCGAATGGCATATCCTAATACCTTGTCTTTCACAGCTAATGACAAAAGATTTGTATGTTCAGATCCTAAAGATGCAAAAGACATTTTTCTTAAAACATTTAAAAAGCTTCCTGACACTGTATCTTAATATTCTACTGTTAAAGAACTACAATAAGGTTTGATCTTTTCTTTTCTTTAATCTGACAGTATTTGTGTTACATGATTTGTAATTCTGGTGTGACATAATTATATTACCTTAAGAACTTGTCATGTAATTTACACATGATGGATTTGGTGTGACAGTGTGCAGTGACAGGATATATGCTTGTTAGATTTGTGTGGATTAATAGAAGCATTTAAATTGCTGTATTTACTTTTTCTCTTTCTCTCACATATGCTTGCTGTGTAAATAGATAATATGTTAATTTTACTACAAGCTTTTGAGTTACAGCCTTCTGTGTAAGCTAAATGATTTTTGAAGGGAAAAACATTCCATCTCAACATTCTAGCAAGAAAATCTTCCCCTCAGAGTTCCAGCTGATGCTCTGCATGAACATGCGCACTACAGTCTCTCTGAGATGGATGGTGATGTCATCATTTGTGAGGAAAGAAGGACAGTTTCAAATACACAAGTCTGCTTGTTTTCAACAAGTATTCAATAGCACTAACTTTTTAATAGATCTGGCTGTTATTTAAAGTGTTTTCTCTTCATAAATGAAGGTTGCTTTTTAAATTTAAACAGATTCATGTCACATAATATATTCAGTGACTTTTAGTGTGTCTGCATGACTTCAAAGCAAGCTGCTACTTTCATAAAGCAGAGTGAAAATGTTTCTGGAAACAAATGAACAGGTTAGTTTTATATATTAAAATTCTAAAGGATGTGTAAAGAAATGAACATATTTTCCTATTCAGAATATTTTTTCATACAATATTTTATATTATACTGAAGTGTTTAATTTGACAAATGTTACAAAGTATACCTGTTCATATGAAAGTTTCATGTTCTTTCTATTCTCTGCTCTCTTTCTTCTCAGAGGCTGGATGTGATATTTATGATTAATAGTTTATGTTTAAGAAAGCCTTTACTTATTTGAAAGGTTTGAAATAACTATCTTTAATATGATTAGCTGAATCTACATGTATATATTTAAGCCCTTAGATTTACTGCATTTAGCTTGCTTGTTTCTGTTTTAATTAGATGTTCAAAATGTTTACTTTAAAAGCCTTGTCTTTTCATGCTGTTTTGCTATGTTACATCTATAGCTTAGAAGAATAGTATGGCTACATAACCTAACAGAGTCATTAGTAAAATATTCAAAAAGTAGATTTAAAATTATATGTATGCACATTGTTGTACATTCAGTCCAATATATATGATGCTGTTTAAGTTACTATTTAATAATATAATTATACTTTATTCATGTATATTAACTAGTGTTAAAACCTTACAGCTTATAATATTTCATTTTGAATAGTTCCTGTACTATTATTATCTAGTTAATAGATGCATCTCCAGACAGAATTGTTTTTCATTTTGAGATATGGTTGCTTGGTAGTTGTTTTTTTGCTTTATTTGAACTAACTAAATACTCATTCTACAGGTATTAGTGCTTTTATCATACTAATGGTCATGTTGATTAATGAAATTATCACTAAAGTACTAAAGAAGGTTCAGTAGATAGTGCATGAATATTATCTTTAGTTCAGTAATGCTATGCTTATTTACTTATATTATAATGTTACCAGTTGGTTTTGTTATACTTATATATGTTATCTTACATATCTTTCAGTTTTAATTGTATTACTTCTTATGATAGAGTGTTCTAGTTAAGCAGAGTGTGATTTATTTATTATTTACCTGTTTCTCTTTCTCTTGAAATACTTGAGGAAATACATTTAATCACTATAAATTTCAATTTAAGGATAGGAGCTTTAGATTAGTATTAGAAGTAGGGATTAAGCATGTTGGACGTCTTGAAATTAGTTAATTTTGTATATATTTTTAGTAGTATTACTCGGACTTTATGTTATGTTAGGCTTCCTTTCAGTAATTTGTATTCTAACCTGAGGTTATTATTATCTATAATTACAATTTTTTTCATGTTCTTCTGCTATTCCTTTATCACAGGGGGATTGGTGGGTAGGCACTAGGGTTAGGATAAAGGTTATTATTATACATTTCATGGTTCTTGAAAAACCTTTTTTCTTTTTTTTTCAACAAATGTTATTTGATGACTTGCTTGAATACTTAAAGACTGTTTTTTTTTTATTTTTTTCTTCTTCTTTTTAATGTTGTGTTGGATTTGCACCTTGAGTTCACTTTTATAGCATCAATAATGATTATACTTGTAGAATATGCCTGTTGACATAATTTTAGATTCTTGGAATGTTAGAGGCATTCAAGATAAAGCGAAAAAGTCACTATTATTTCATATGATCTTTAAATCACAGGCTAACATTTGTTTTATTCAAGAGACCCATATTTCATGTATTGATTGGAATAAAGAGTTAAAAAAAAATGGATCAAAAAGATTATAGCTTCAGGTGACTCATCTAACTCCAGAGGTGTAGCTATAATCATTAAACAAAAATTCATTGGGAATATTATTGACGAGAAATTTGATGATGAGGGGAGATGGTGCTTATTTACCGCTTCTATTGCTGGTTTGGACAAACCCTTATTAATTTTAAATCTATATGGCCCATGTAATTCACAACATTTGTTCATTTTAAAAATTTACAATATTCTTGCATCCTATAAGGATCATCATATTATAGTGGGTGGTGACTGGAATGCAGTTATAAACCCTGTAATTGATCGTTCGCTCCACTGTCACCTATAATCTTCAATCTACTCTGGCTATAAATGATTTGATGACAGAATATAATTTAATAGATCCCCTCCGCACTGTTAAAAATATAAACAAGAATGATATATATACTTATTATTCTAAGTGCTATCATTCGTGGTCCAGATTAGACTTCTTTCTAATTTCAGATTATATTTCAAAATATATTGTGGACTTTACTACAGAACCCAGATTCTTTTCGGATCACTCAAGAATTTCACTAAAATTGAACATAAAACCTAATATCAAAAATAAAACTATGTTTAATAAGTGGACCTTAAATAATAACTTATTGTCAAATGAAGATATTTGCAAACAAGCTTCAGAAATCCTAAATGAAATGGTGAATAATCATGAATCATCAGACATTCCTTATGACATACAATGGGCTGCATGTAAAGCAAGATTACGAGGTTTATTTATTAGTAAAGCTGTTTTTTTCAAAAAACAATACTTTAAGAAAGAGGAATTCTTAAAATCAAGAATTTCTTCGTTGGAAAATCATCTTAGTCTGAACTATGATGCTACTTTAGAAAAACAAATTTTTGAGAATTATTAAAGTTAACTTCAGAAATCCAAATATTACATCTTTATCTTATAATAACAGATTATATAATACTGATGAAGAGATTATTCAACTTTCACCTCTCTTTACACTGAGTTATATTCAGGTTCTTCTAATTCTGTTAAAGATAATCACTCAAAACTCTTTTTAGACTCCTTGCAGTTCCCTAAACTTAATGATAATCAGCAAAAACTACTTTCTACCCCTATATCGGTACAAGAAATCTCAGATTCAATAGATAATCTTAAATTGGGTAAATCTCCGGGACCTGATGGTTTTACTCCAGAATTTTTCAAAACTTTCAAATTGGTAGTTCTTCCCTTTCTATTTAAAGTTTACAATCATATAAGAGTTAATGATATCTCAGATATTCATTGGAACACATCCAAAACCATTCTAATTCTAAAAAATAATAAAGATAAATTTGACCCAGTAAATTATAAACCCATTTCTTTAATTAACATGGATATTAAGATTCTGTCATCTATTCTGGCTAACAGATTGAAACGGATTTTACCCTCAATTATCTCGTCAGATCAATCAGGTTTTATGTCTCAGAGACATGCATTGGGATAATACTCTATCTTTAGAGACTATACTTCATCTCATTAAGAAAAATCCAAACCCTATATATGCTTTGATTATAGATGCATCAAATGCCTTTGACAGAGTATGTTGGAACTTTCTATTTCAAACTATGTTATGTTTTAATATTCCCTTATTCTTTATAAATTTTTTAAAAGTTTTATACAAGAATATGTTTACTAGACTATACATTAATGGTCAATTTTCTGCTCCGATAAAGATCACTAAAGGAACAAGACAGGGTTGTCCATTGTCCCCTTTTCTTTTCAACATTTATTTAGAACCTTTGCTATTGTTTATTACTCAAAATACTTTTCATAACATCCCTAGAATTCTTAATACTAATATTCATTTCTCTGCTTTTGCGGATGATTTAGTAATCTACTTTCAAACTCCATTATCTGATTACAGAAAAATAATGAATTCTATAGATTATTTTTCTTTGGTTTCCAACTATCTTTAAAATTCTACAAAAACTCATATTTTTCCCTTAAATCATTTAGCACACAAATCTTTTTTGTTTCCAGGCGATCATTTTCAGTTTGCTTATAATATAAAATATTTAGGAATCAATTTAGAACACAATAATAAATCTTCCTTTCAAAATAATATTAATAAATTATGGAACTCTATATTGTCTGATATGGACAGATGGAAGCATCTAAACCTTTCATTTCTTTCAAGGGTGGCCATTATTAAAATGAATATTCTGCCTAAATTTCTTTACCAATTCTCATCATCTGATCAGATAATTTCAAAAAATTTTTTGAGTCTGTAAATAAAGCTTTGGCAAAATTCATATGGTTCCCTAAATCTGTTAGAATTTCCTATTCTAGATTGGCATTTTCGAAGGACAAGGGAGGTTTGGGTTTACCTAATCTTTATCTCTATTATTTGATTGTCTCATCCAATAAACTTCTTACTATCTCTAAATTCAATAACACTTCTTATCCAAATCACTCTTTATGGATAAAATTATGGTATAATTATGTCATTTCTAATAATTTAAATCCTGAAGCTATTCCCTTTATCTCTCTGGATAGTTTATTTATTAAAAATATATCTACAGTATTTAAACAAAAGATTAAAGATTTCCAAACCTTACTCAAAATGTGTAAACTAGAAAAGATCTCGCACCATGTTCAGCCAATTCATCTAAACCCAAATATATTATTGGACAATAAACTTTTGAACTTAACAAACTATCCTTTAATTAAAAATCTAAAAGTAGGAGATGTTTTGAAATATTTTGACTTGCCTTTATCTGACTGGTGTAAGTTATTGAAAGTAAGCTGGAATTACTCACCAATTCTTACACAACTAAGAGCAATAATTAAAAACAAATTTGTATCTCTGGTCCCCATAGACTCACAATTGAAAAACCTTAACACGATTATCAAAATACTTTCATCATCTGATAAAATGCTCTCAAACTCATATAAATTAATTAATTCTTTAATGATGGACCACAACTGTCTTTTATCTAATGTTTGGTTGAATTATAATTCCCAATTGTCAGAATCTCAGAAAGTCCTGGCTATTAGACACACTAAGGAATTTATCCCTTTTAAAAAATTAGCATACACACAATTAATGATTAATAATGATGCCTACTTTACCCCAATCAAATTAAACAAATTTAACCCAAATAAGTCCCCTTAGTGTTCATGCTGTTCTCATCCCCATGCAGACCTCCTTCATATTCTATGGTATTGTCATTTTCTCACAGATTGTGGACATCTTTGAAAGTCAGACTGCAGAAAATGGGATATCAAAAATCCACGTTGACATGGGAATTTGCTATTCTACATATTCCATTGATTCATCTTTCAAAAGTTGATATTCATGTTATCATTTTTATTTGCTCATTACTAAAACTTTATATAATACAAAATTGGATTGATCATTCTAAATTAAAATGGGTTACTTTCCAGAAAATGGCTTTTAAATTTATTGATGCTCAAAGATACTTAGGTGGAAGTCCAAAAAAAACTATTAGAAAGGTTGTGTTAGAAAAGGTTCTAAACATATTAAATAGTTAATGTTAAATATATTTTTTTTTTTCTCTCAGGTTGCCTAACTTGTATATAGTGTACATATGGTGTATGTTTTATTTCTAAATAACTTATCAAAATCTCATGAAGGTTGTTATCACTAGATGAATTGTTATATGTTCATTTATGCCTTCTTGTTATGTATAATCTTTTAATTGTCTTGCTATTCATATAATTAATAAAAAATTTTTTGAGAAAATAAAAAAAAATAGAAAGTCTATGATTTTCACATGACTAGGGAAGTCCTGTCATTTGGAGTATAATGTACTGCACAGAGTACAGTATAGTTTGGTGCTGAGTGTCAAAATGTGTGGGGGGGGGCTAGCAAAAAGGCCCAAAATTCATTTAACAGTCTTTAGAGGGCTAGCTGATGTAGAAAGTAGTAAAATAGCTGAAGTAAGAAAATGGGCATGCAGCCAAGAGATTGTGGATGGCCCTAAGATGTTGCTAACAGCAAAATGGATAAAGATTCAAGAACTGAAATAGACTCCTCAAGAATGTGTGTCGGGACACAGATAAACAAACAAAATAGCAAAAGTATAAATATGTGGAATGAGCCCTCTACAGTAACCCATTTCTTGGCAGAAAAGAGCATGGAAGTGATGCAAGAGATGAGGCTGCTGAAGCAAGGCTGATTACACAGAAACAACATGATTTGACATTGAAGAATGGGCAGGGTGAAAAAAATATTACAATAGTAGGAGTGCCTGAAATTATGGTGGGAAGGCCCTGCATTCAATTTGTGCAGGTGGCTCTAAGTAAATGGGCTGAGATACCAGCCAAACAAAAGGAGATAGAGCCTACCATGCACCATGGCAACCAAGATCTGGGGCAGCGAGGAGCCCATAGCCCATAACAGTTCATTTCCAAGCATAGACAATGAAATAAAGTGCATGCTGGATGAAATATTGAAGCCATGCAAAAAGATAATGATGAATGACTCTAGAGCATATGTTGAACAAGATTTCACTGAAGGCACTAGATGGAAAAGAAGTGCCTTTTCACAAATAATGCATATGTACTGACAAAATAGACTTAAATGTATCCAGCCTAAATGAGAATATTTTTCCTGGTACCCCAAAAGCAGTCGGTGGCCCTACAGTTGCACTGAAAATATTATAGACGCCAACAAATCTAGTCCAAGAAGCAAATGGGGCTGGAGGGGCAATGAGAGGTGAGAAACAGCAGGGTTGCTAGCAAGAATGTGAGAGTGTTAGTGATACAAGACTGGAGCCATATCCTTTGTTCAAAAAGTGGTAGGTACTTAAAGAATGAGCAGAGAGCATGAAATAAACAAGACCCAGAAAAGAGAGATTGGTTCAATGACAGGAGGAAAGGAGATAAAAAGAAAATCGTTTTGCATTGAGGGCTGAGACTTAAAGTTGGTTTTGAAGGACTTGATATATATGGAAATTGTTATTTGTTGGAAAACTATGTTGATGGTTGTATAGGAGCTGATGGCAATTGTTGGGTGTCCCACTTTCTTCCTTTTTGTATCTTTGTCTTTTTCTCTGTTCTGTTAATTGATTAATGTTATATACTGGGAGAGATGGAAGCAACTGGAAATGTAGTTAAAGTCTGTACTCTTGCTTCAGAAGTGATTGACAAACTGAAGTTTCATGACTGAGGAAGCATGTTGATGCTAACTCTTTTAAGAGCATGATGTTAAATGCCAGCGTAAGATTTATTCTTTTTAATGACAGCATTGTTTGATTTTACATGATCTATGGTAACCGAGGAGAAGTAATTCTGATTTTCTTTAGTTGTGTGAGGAAAAGCATGACATGGGAAAAGACAAAGAGATTAATGGGAAATGCAGGACTACAATAGGCATTAAATGTGAGAGGCATGATCTACCAATATTATTATTCGGTTAGGAGGGTACAGCAGTATGAGGTTTACCACTATTAGAACAAGAGAAGAGATAGAATGTTAGATATGGTTTTAGGTAAAAGTATTGCTAGTCAGGACCAACCTAGCAGGTCTAGGGAACAACTGTATAACAAGTATAGAGATAAATTATTTACTGTTATAGTGACTAAAGATAACACATTATTAAAGGGTTAGGGGAACAATTCATGCATTATACAGCTCATAGTTATGGCTGAAGGATGCTGCAGCAGGGTTAGTGAAAGAGAATATCAATCTCTGAAAGTGGAAGGCACAGAGATGAATACGGCTATAGTTTTGAAGAAGTTTTATTTTGGGGGGGGTTGTTATAAGAGGCTATATGATACTTTGCCTGAACTTTATGATATAATATATGAGAACATGAAGAGGGGGAAAGTAGTAATAGCAGAACAGGAGATGAAGGAGAAAACACAGGAGCAATGGGAATGGCAGAAGGAAAGGAAAATATAAGACATCAAGTAGGAGGAGTTACTCCCAGTCACAAAATTAATGGCATTCAAGGAAAATGGGTGATCAACCAAGATGTGTTGAGCAAAGAGTATGGATGGGGACATAGAAATTTAATAGCCTAACCAAACCAGTGAAAAGGAAGAGAATTTTACAGTATCTTACAAAAGTAGGAATGGATGCAATAACATTAGTGGAAACTCATCTGAGGAGTGTAGAGCACCAGAAGCTAAGCAGAAAATAGATGTAAAGAACTGGTAAATGCATGATGGGAAGAGAAGGGAAAAGGGAGAGAGGCTTGTTCTTTTGGCTAGAAGGGGTTTATCAGTGGTGGTTAAGGACAAGTTATAGAATGTAACGGTACATATATTGAGCAGTAAAGAGGAACTATGGGGAAGAAGAATGGTGGTGGTAGCTGTCTATCTCTCCCACCCCAAGAGCATCAGTGCAAGATGAACTATGGTGGTATGAGATTGGAATATTATAACAAAAGGGAGTGATGTGAATAAAGGCCCTCATATGCAAAGGGTTCTGAGAGAAGATTGATTGCTAGACAGTTTAACCAAAATGTTAGGTTGTATAGCTGTCTGATTCAATCATCCTGGTGAGAAGAGAGAGAAACATGGTTTATCTACTTCTCCCTGAGATATCTAAAATAATCTAGACTAGACAGAGGGTATATCAATGTGGAGAATGAGCCAGACTTAGGAAAAAGTATGTTTAGAACCCAGTACAATAACAGACTATGTCTTAATGATAACAGAGGCTAAAATAAGGGAACAAGTCAAATCGCCAAGGAACTGGAGATTTATAGCCTATGTGTTAGAGGAAGTTGAGGGTAGGCAGTGGGTAGAGCAGGTTCTTAGGAATATATTAGATAAGGAATGGCAGTGAGATAGAGAAGGTTGGATAGATGTAAAAGACGATTTTAGGGAGGAAATTGAATATAAGAGAAATAATAAGGGTAAAAGAGATTCAGAAGGCTAGACATGATTTGTTAAAGAAACTGGAGGGTCTGCAAAAGAAAAGAGAGGATCTGTGGGAAGAGGAAAAGGAGAGGAAGAGAGAGAAATAAAACAAATATTGCAGAATTAAGAAAGGTAAACATGGATCAAGTTTATTATAGTAACTCTCTTAAAGCACTGAATACATTGGTGGTCAGACTACTACTGCAGGAGCTTTAAATAGAGTAGTTTAAATTGAAAGACAGAGTCTTGGGAGTAAAAAAACATTTATTTTTGGATATTCTGGAGGAGTTTAGTGGATATTATAAGGAGTTTTATTCCATAAAGCAAAGAGAGAAAGAGAAGTGGAGGAAGAACAGTTGTGGTGGGAAAGAACAGTACTTCCAAGGCCATTGGAAAAGGGGCAAAGGAGCTTAGTAAGAGCAATAATGGCAGAACAACTGTCTAAAGTGTGGAAGGTGATAACAAGAAGTAAGACAGCAGACAGTGGTGGGATATTGATAAATGTATGGGGACTAGCACAAGCTAACATAATAGAAATATGGGGGAGATGCTGAATGTAATGATGAGAAAGGGATAACCACCAACCTCATGAAAGGAAACAATCATAACAGTGCCATTTAAAAAGAGGGAAGGATTTGGCTTTCCATTCATCATATAGTCCCATATTGGTTCCAAATCATGACTACAATTTTTTTTATCTGTGATTACAAGAATGATGGTGAATGTGATGCCAAGAATTATTTGTGAGGATCAGCATGGGTTTATTGGGGAAAGAAGAATGCCAAATAATGTAATACATACCCCTATTGATAATGAGAGATGCACGAATTAAGACATAAAGTGTGATAATTTTAGCATTATATGCAGAAAAGACTTTTAACTGTTTGAGATGGAGATACTTATTCAATTTGATGAAGAGGTGGGGGTTCCCACAAGTGATTACTAGACTGGTAGCAAAACATTATTAAGGAGCGAGAGCCAGCATAAAAGTAAGGGTGAGACTAGCTGAGGAATTTATTTTGCAGAGGAGGACAAGGAAGGTACTTAACGTGTAGAAATTATTACTGAGGGCTTATATTCCAAAATATAAGATTAGATGCCTTATTAGTGATATCCCCTGCTCAATGTATTCTTGCTGTTATTTGAAAAGTATTGTAATTCAAGGCAGCTAGACATGTAACTTGTTTATATTTGTATAGTTGAATAAAATTTGATAGAGAAAGGAACAGAAAAAAGCAT
This sequence comes from Protopterus annectens, assembly GCF_019279795.1. NCBI lineage: Eukaryota > Metazoa > Chordata > Ceratodontiformes > Protopteridae > Protopterus > Protopterus annectens. The sequence goes on along the minus strand of NC_056730.1, from coordinate 416,669,710 downwards.
CAGCCATGTAAATATGTTTTCAGCATACAAAACTATTTATCAAAACTTCATAGAAGTATGTCAAGTAGTTCTCTAAGTAAAAATAGATGCTTAACACTCCAGACAATGTGAATAAATATGGAATAACGGAACATAAATTTTAAATTATAATACAGTTAATTAACAAGTCAGTAATCGCAACTCATACAACACTTAAATCAAATACTGACACCCTGATATGACAACTAATTTGTAAATGAGTTTTATGTAACATTTCTACCATCTGATTTCTATACAAATTCTGTCATCCTGAAATGCAAGAAGTTTTTTCCACTGACCTTTCTCCAAACAGAAGTAATTCACTACAGTAATAAAAAAAAAACGTCAGCGGAAATACATTAAAATAAACGCCATTCTTCTATTAACATGTCTGGTTCTTGTTGCTAGATCCTATACCCAGCCAAAACGACACTGAAAAGAATATAGAAAACTGGATATTTGTTTTGGACAAAAGTGAAACCATGTAATGAAAGAGATGGCATATTAGGTCTCCAAAATGCACTGCAATATCTGCACAAGGGTCCATGTTTCTACTTAATCTTTTTAACTTGCAATGTGGAAAAATCATGAAAGATATTCCTCATACCCAAGGCTATATTTGCATTAATGTGCACACAGGACCAAAATATATTTTAAATGTACTTTTAAGAAGAGTCTAGTTGAAATTCATCACATAAAACTGATTTAAAGGTAAACAACATTAATAAAATAAAACTATATATTTTTTTGTGCAATTACTACACTCTGAAAATATAGCACTACAGTTTGAGACGTATAATTTCCATGTACAAATAATGTCCCAGATATATATATATCTGCCTGAAAACATTGCATTAAAACATACTGGTAACTCTCCAGAAAAGATGTTCTTAATGGCTATAGCATGTCAGCTGGCCTGACTTTTTATACTGTCTGTGTGTCTGTTTTAGTGTATAGAGAAAACTCAATAGATGCTCATACAACAGGGGTGGTGATAAAAAGGCACTTAAAATAGTGTCCTGACTAACACAAAATATGGTCTTCTAACTGGTGTTGATTTTTTTGTCTTCATGGAAGACAGCAAGAAATGTATTTAAATGCAATGGTAAGGGTTTGAGGCTTCCTCCCTACCCTATCACTTGTCTTTTTGGATTCGCCTAACAAAACTGGCATACATATCTCCTACAACTAGGTGAAGGATGCATAAACCTATAGGCTTCTCATGATGAAATATGTATGTAAAATATCTGATGCATTTACTTCCAGTGACCTAGATACCACTGTCCTACATACAAGAACTGAAAACTAGGGTAACTAAATCAAGGATTAAGTCAGCTGTAAATTAATGAGATGATATTCAGATGAATGCAGCTTTTTCCACCTCTTTACTTGGTCTCAGAATGTTAAGAATATTATGACAAATACATGGTGGAATAGGTGTGAGGCAAAGTGTATAGTCAAGATAAAAATGGTGGTCAAATGACTGGGAATAATCCTTTAAGTACACAGACAGACAAGTAATTATATCACATAAGTTTAATTTATTATAATGATGGATTAGTGGATGGCTAATATAGTATACGCTTTGTTTTATACATGTTATTTCAATTGTTGTGTATGTGTGCTGCCATTTATTCTAGTTTGTGTTCAAGCATTTACACTACATGTAAACATTTTTTTTGTTCTGAATGCCATGAGGTGAAGTACTTTATCCAGTATGCTTTTCTATGTTCTAAATACTCTTCTATGTAGAATTAGATTTTAATATCCATGTTTTAAATGTACAGACAATATTCAATAAATGTGCTTGAATGGATTTACCTTTAGATTTATAGGATGCTACTAGCTTTTAAATCAGTGTGTTCCCAAGGGCTACAAGACAGGTTATTGTTTTATAACAATATGTGTACATTTCCATTGGCCTTCAACAAATCAATAATAATTTAATAAAAGATCAGTGTACATTTTTGCACACTGCATAACACTTAAAATACATTTTGCAAATTATATAATTTCACATCACTTGCAATAAACAAGTACTCCTTTGTTACTTATCTTCCAAAAAAAATTGCTGCAAGACTAAGCCAAAAATCATTCTTCTGCTATTAACCCTAGTCTACTTTCTACTAATTTCCCCCAGAGATTTGAATGGGTTCTATTTTCCTGCATTCCTCACATCTGTGGGTGGGAATGTGAGCATTTGATCTTGAAGAAAACATTCATCACCTGGCATCCATAATCCTAATATAACCAAATATTTTGAAAGTAGTGGATGATTGCTGTTTTAATTTCCGCTTGCAGATTGCCTCCTACTTTCACTCACATTTTATTGGCCATACATCTTTGCCCACTATTGCTTTGGTTCATCTCTGTTGCAAGCCAATGTTCAGCACTGACAGATAATTGTCTCATTATCACTGTATCCTGATCTTTTTTTAAATACAATTTCAGTCCCACATCTCTAAATATCTTTCTTCTCCACTCCACTGAGTCTCCACACTTAAGCGTAATATTTTGGATGCAAATAAAAGCTAGGCAAAATGAAAGAGGTGGCTTAAATAACTCATTGATACTTATAGCACCCTTTGTGTATTTCCATTTCAAACCCATAGCTGTTTATGGTGACATGATATTTTTGGAGTAGGCTTTCTTAACAACATGAGTTACCATTTAAACAGAGATAACATGTGGAAGAACAGGGAGATTATTTTTCTAGGCTAAACTGTAATAGTGATATTTATTAACCATTGTTTGTCACTTGCTATATCTTCTTCTTTCGGCTTTTCCTAGTTAGGGGTCGCCAGAGCAGATCACCTGTCTGCTCATGATTGGAGTTTTATGGTGTTGAGTTGCCAGCCCAGCACCCAACCTTCCATAGAAGGCACACACACGCATACACAAGCACACACACACACACACACACACACACACACACACACACACACACACACACACACACACATACACATACACTCACGCAATCTAGGGCCAATTTAGAGTGTCCCATCCACCTACAACATGTCTTTGGGATGTGGGAGGAAACCGGAGCACCCAGAAGAAACCCATGCAACCACAGGGAGGACATGCAGACTCCACACAGAAGGCACCCCAGCACACAGAAGGCACCCCAGCTGAGGATCAAACCAGAAACCCTCTTGTTGTGAGGCAGCAATGCTAAATGCTGCACCACCGCGGCCTCCCTCTCACTTGCTATATATTTTTAATAATATTTTAATGACTAAGTGAGCAATATACCATTGAAGAACATATTATGAAATAACATGTGGGAGCTAACATACACTAATATTGGGCATATTGCTTGTTATTTAACAATTATGAACATATGAACAATTTCCATATTTCAATCAATATGGTCAAACATTAAATAATTTACAGACTATTGCATGGTACGACTTGAAAGTTAAGATTGCGCTGAAGAAAACTGTCTTTGATGCTTGTCTGTAATTTCTTGAATTTGAGAGATAATCAGTATGCTACATCTTGTTAATTATGCAGATAATATTATTTTTATATTTCTAAAATATCTCAAAAACAAGTTTGAGGAAAAAAATGTTTGCTGTTATATGTAATCTCAATTCTGTCTCAACAAAAGTGCTTCAGAGAGTGTTTTTCTAGGCTATATTACCTGCAAGATATGAAAAGTTGTTTTTGAAAATTTAGAGAAAAATACAAGTTTGGCTTTTGTTGTGCTGTAACATATCACTTTACTGATGTGGGGAATTTGTGTTGACTTTTGTCATTATAAAGAAAAGTTTTGCTTGAGCTACACAGATGCATATGAATTTAGTGCAACTTCATGTGCACAAGATATTTAATTTGTTTAACTCATTATTTCTAACTTTTTTTTTCAAAAAATGCTCAGACATCAAAGGATGTATGTAAGAACCTTCAGGTGTGACATTTGAGAGCTCTTAGATGCAAATTAAATATCGGGACTAGCACTTACTATTGATTCTGCACCTCAGTGCCATCTAAGGTTGTTAGCCATCTAGGGTATTTTAGTTGTTGCCATTCTCAGTGTTGTCTCCATAAAATAATTGAGGAGACTGAAGCCTGAATGTCTGTGCAGAATCCAGACACTGTAGGACTGTAAGAAATTTAACTAAAGCCACTTATGTCATTCCCTGAATTTTAAGAAGTGCAAACTACACAGACTTTAGATGTCACAGACTTAGTGAAAAAGCAGAGATAGGTCATGTTGCTATGTCCAAAAAATATCCATACTTTGAGGTAATACAAAATGGAATTCTGCAAATACATCAGCACCTAACTGTCTACTGAGAAAAAAAATCTCTGTAAGGAATTACAGAACTTCCAGTTATAATTTATCTCTTTAACTTATCACACTAACTCAGTGAAATGCTCTTCTCTTCTCTTTTTTAAATTGCTGAGGTGGCAACAGTCATGAAGTCCTACCAACCTACTTTAGCCCCCATCTCATTCCATGACTTTAAGCTTTGTACTGTGCTTAGAAATAAACACCCAAATAAAGATGAAGATGAAGGTGAAGATGAATCCCTTTGCAGACAGTGGGAAAGTTTGATTCACTGACCTTCACTTTAGGTGACTGGTAGATTGCATTACTAGATCAGACCCACTTACTGACAAACACTTAGGGTCACAATTAGAAAATCCGTCAGAATTCATACCGTGTAGATTCTTTTCTAATTTTGTTGAACATTCTGCTATATAGATGGTTATGATCGGGTCTCTGATCATAACCACATTATTATATGTTTGAGACATGGAAGCCAAGAAGTTCATATTAAGAGCAAAGCTGGAGAGGTGAATCTTAACATCCATGTCAGGAACACATAATAATGGGTTATGATCGATGAGACATGATCAACTCTTTGTAGTGTATGGAGTTTTTCTACTTCACGAACAATCAGTTATACAAGGAAAAAAAACACAACGTGTTTTACAGACAGTTTTTAAATACTGCCCAAATTTAATTGTTACAGAGTAATATCTGTAAACTTCTATGGACATAGGGGGAAGATATTCAGAGACCTAAAGAACATCCCTTCCCTTTTACCTAACCATCACAAGGCTTAGGGGTTGTATAACAATTGTTACACACCCTTGAAAGTACTATTATGGTCAGGTCTCACGCCACAGTAGCATATAACAGTTTATCTTTTTTCTGATTTTGGATCGCAATCACAGTGTACTATGCACTACAAAATTATACTGATCTAGTAAGAAATCTATAATATCTCCTATAATAACCTTTGCCAGACCTATCCTGTCCATACATATCACCCATGACTTTAGCCAGATTAACTGATCCTTCATCCCACTACAATGTAGATTTCATGTATAACCACTTTGTGACCAGATATTTAATCTACAAGATAAATACTTTCCTAAATTCTGGTGAGAACTAAATAGGGTTAGGCACTCTAGCAATTCTTAAAAATCCATGGGCCATATATTTGTAAGCCCCTTATACATCTCCACAACTGTAGGCTTTATCAATCTACTACTGTTCCTTCCTCATGGAAGTAGGTGACTGCCTGTTCCTGCACCCAATAAGGCTTATAAGCCCACCAAACATCATCATTATATGCCTGTCTTATTTCTTCCTGTCATAATTAAAGTTCAAGAAAATCCATTTTATTGCAACTGACTGAATAGATCAAGATATATGCTAAGCATTGCAGAAGCTAACATGATTTTAGAAATGGACATAGATTCATGAATGCTGTCTGACTTCTGAAAGATCATCTGCTAAAAGGCATGAATGAAGGTAAACGTGGAGGAGCCATCTTTATTTCTATAATTAATGCTTTGAGCAGTTAATTGTGTATTACTAATACCAACAATCCACACTACAGGACTAGTGCAGAAATGTAGTCTTCTTTAAGTAAAAATCCGCAAACTCAATAGGCCAATGCAAGTCCATTCTGAGACCCAGATGGTTCTGTATTTTTAACATCTTTTTTTGTTATTAAATCCACTCTACATAACTGCAGCATTGTAAAAGTAATAATGCATACAGACGATTTGGTTATCACCAGAACTTTTCATCTAAACTTAATATCAATGAGTTCATCCATTAGTCGCAAAATGTCTTAAATTTGCTCCAGTCCAAACATCTGGTTATTGACTTGAAAAATTTAATGTTGTTTGGAATGCCTCAAAAAAGAAAGATAATTCTAAAACCATGGAATAAAATAAAAATACTAGAAGACGAAAGAGAAAAGGTCATTATCCTTATGTATGTTGATGGATGGTGATCTTAACTTCCAGTGTTGTTATTTTATAAACAAAATCAATGCTTATTTGACAGTTTTAAGAAAAGTCTCTAACCAACCAACTCCTGAAACCAGAACAGTAATTGGTAAAGGTTTACTTTCAACCCTTACTATGTTTTAGCTTACTCCATATTCAGTTTTATGAGGCATTTTGCAAGAAAAAACACCAAATACAATATAAGAGTAAAAACATAAAACAACACACAGCAGAATATGTAAAATAATCAATATGTTCATAAATAAAAGGAGCCAGAGAGACATTTATCATATATCATCCAACACCTTTGTATGCAATATCAAAAAGATAAGTTCAGTGTTCTGTGGAAGCCAAAGATGGACATTCCCAAATCCACTGAGGTAGCATGCTTACAAGTGGGGTGCTTGATATGTAAATAAACAAACACCAGAGTTCTCAAGAAGCACCTGTGCAATCATGAGCAAATCTTGAGTGACAGAGCATAGAACTCTAATTTGGGTATATGGTATTACTAACTTTCAGATAATAGAGACCCAAGTCATACAGAGACAAGTGCACCAATACCAAAACCCTAACAATAATCCTAAATCAAACCAGCAAGCAGTGTTGACCTTGCAGAACAGTAGTAATATGTCAGTAACAGGCATCACCTGGTAATAGAGTTCTGTACTAACTCTAAGCTGTCCAGTCCAATGTAGGGGAGGCCCAAGTAAAGGGCACTGCAATAATCTGGCCACAATGAGAGTAAGGCATGAATGACAACTGAGAGAGATCAGCCTGAGACAAAAAGTGTTTTATTCTAGATAAAGCAACATACCTGTGGCACTTACTACTTCAGTTCCTTTAATAATCTCCATTGTTGTAAAGATGAAGATTTTACAACAGTTGACACTTGGTCCCACAGTGTCAACCTATGATCATGAATAACACTTAATTTATGCACCTTCGACAAAAAAGTCAAGCTTGTTCCAATCACAGATGACAAAATTTGGGAGTTACGGGAAACAGAAATCCCTCAAAGTGGCATGAACTGTTGTAGCCACTGTTTTGGAGGTGCTCAATCTCAGTTGCAAGAAAGCCAAGAGTGTATAACTCCAAGATGATCTGAGTGTCATCTGTGTATCTATGGTATGTATGCTAATCCCCTCTCCCTAATAAGGTCCGACTCTCAATGGAAGCATATAGACTGTGAACAATAATAGGCCTAAAGTGAACCTTGTTGAACTCTATAATCCAATGGGTACAGTGAAGACGTGTGTTTAAGTTTGAAAACCCCCTTTGGAAACAGCCTGAGAGGTAGGATGTAAGCCAATCTAAAACTGTAGAGGGCAGGTAAAATTCTCAACTGCCTAGAATTTTGCAGAATGTCCAGAATGTTGCCTCTTATTTTTGGTCTCTTCCTCATAGATTGTATGGTCGTCTGGCAAATACCTGAAAATGCATAATAATGCAAAATCTGTTATTCTAGCAACTTCCTAAGCAACTTCCTAAGTTTACTAGAGCAATATTTAAAATCTGTCCCCGATTTTTGGCGTTCCCCCATACCCCACAACCACTTTATTTTTGGCTTTGTCCAGAATGCTTGCACTATGAAGAGAGGCCACAGAAGAACTTTATCCATTCAATCAATATGCTATAGTCAACAGTGCAGTATCAAATGCCACTGAGAGATCCAGGAAGATGAATACTGAATAGCAATGCCAGTCTCCAGACATTGGGAGATCATTTACTACCCAGATAAGAGCAGTTTCTATACTGTGGAAACACCCAAATTGAAATTGGTCCATGAGTCCATTGTCTAAATAATGAGCCTGCTTAAAAATAACTTTTTCAATTACCTTTCCTAAAAATATAAGGTTAGAGATTGGGTAGAAATGATCAAGTATATGGGGGTCCAGTATTGGTATCTTTGAGAGTAGAGAGAACAATGGCTTCTTTCAAAGCCAAAAATTGTGTGTCTCAAGGAAATACCCAGTATCTGAGAAATCATTGGTTCCAGAACATAAAAAATAGCTATAACTAATATTGATGAGCATTGATTCAGATCATAGGTTGTTGGCCACATACCTAAGACCATAGGAATGAACTCATCAAAATAAGGTATATTAAATACCATCCATGATGCAGAAGCAGGGCAAGCTGGCATTATATTGGCATCCATGAAGTCCAGAGACAGTACAATGGATGTGATAGCAACAACCTTGTTATAGAGGAAAAGTACAGTTGTGTACACTTACCATAAATGTAGATGCTCCAGTGTATTTGCTGTTGCAGTCATTACATTTAGGTAATCCTGCTGGCAGGTTGCCCTCAACCAGCCTGAATTCCAAAGTCTTGGGCCCTGCATCGGCTGCTGTCACCCCTTCCCTGATGACAGGTTGTCAGGGGTATAAAAGAAGCAGCCGACACCATTTTCTTCAGTTTTTCTTGCCCCAGATGTCAGGTGCCCCCAAATCGGGTAGCCAAACTTTATATATATATATAAATGTTACCTTCCTCTATAAGCAAATACACCACATAGGTAGTATAAATCAGAGAAGGAAAGATAAGATCCAAAAGAAAAAAGGGGGAAGGCAGGTGGGTAACCTGGACTGCAACAGTGAATACACTCGAACATCTACATTTATGGTAAGTGTACACAACTGTACTAAGTTCTTCATGTTTCACTGTTGCAGTCATTACATTTGGGTAGAGTCCCAAAGCTATGGTTGGGAGCCTGGAACTAGACAGCAGTAGGAGCAGCTATGAGGCCCTGCAGGACTGCAGTGGCAAAGCCTGCCCTGGATTTAGAGTAGAGTGGCAAATGATAATCCTCTGTGAAGGTGTGCACTGAACTCCAAGTAGCTGTTTCTAAAATGTCTCTGGTTGGTACACCCCTGAGAAAGGCTGCTGAGGTGGCTGCAGCTCTGGTGGAATGAGGCCTAATGCCCATAGGCACTGGCCTGCCATGGTGTAAGTATCAGAAATGAATGCAGTGGCCTAACTACTTAGAAGTAGTCTGCTTTGAGATAGGCTTTCCTTGTGATCCTGCAGCATATGCTACTAGTAATTGCTCTGTCTTCCTGAAAGCTTTGGTTCTGTCCAAGTAGAATCTAAGCTGTCTGTGTACGTCCAAAGAATGCAGAATTCTCTCCCCCTTGTTCTGTGGATTTGGGTAAAAGGTTGGCAGATGGATGGCTTGGTTAAGAGCCACACTGGACACTACTTTAGGCATAAATGTTGGGTTTGTCCTCAGGGAGACCCTGTCTGGATGAAAAATGATGAAAGGTTCCACAGCCATGAGCGCCTGTAGCTCTGAAACTCGTCTTGCAGTAGTAATTGCTAAGGGCAGAGCTGTTTTCCAAGATAAAAACTTCATATCAGCAGTAGCTGCTGACTCAGAAGGAGGCAGTGTGAGCTTTTCCAAGACATAGTTGAGGTCCCATGCAGGTATTGGTAGTCTCCTTGGGGGCCTTAAATGTTGGCTCCTCTGAGGTCCTGCCTTAATAAAGGGTGAGAAAAAAGTGGTGGCTCTGTATTGTAATGAGTCAAAATGGCAGAGGCATGAATTTTAATTGATGGAAAAGATAGGCCTTTCTCCAGCATCTCAGTTAAGTATTGCAAAATCTGAGGAATATATGGTACCGCTGTATCAGTTCCTTGTGTCTGGTTCCAGGCACAGAATCTCTTCCATTTTCCAGCATAAGACTTTCTAGTACTAGGCCTTCTGGCTTCCAGAATGACATCCATCACAGCTTTACTGAGTGGTGTTTTTTGTATGACTACATTATCCGCCATGCTGCTAAACTTAAGCTTAATATCCTGAGTTGGCTGTGGATGATCTGATTGTTTTTCTGGGACAGTAGTTGAGGTATTTGAGGTAAGGTCCAAGCGGGGTATAGAGATAAGTTCCTTAGTATTGGATACCAGTACTGGCGTGGCCAGTCTGGGGCAATCAGTATCATCTTTGGATTCTTCTGGCTGACCTTTAGGAGCACCTTGGGGAGGAGGCAGTGGAGGAAAGGCATATACTGATTTTCCAGCTGAAAGATAGGGCATCCACTTTCCATGCTTGTCTGTGATAAGTCCTTGGTAATTGAGAGGGGAGGCAAATAGATCTATGTCCGGGCATCCCCATTTCCTTGTTACCATGCTGAAGACTTGTGGATCCAACTGCCACTCGTGGGGATCGATGAGGTTTCTGCCTAGTTCATCTGCCAGAGTATTTTCCTTTCCTGGCAGGAATTGTGCCTGCAGATGTACTTGGTAAGTCAAAGCTGTGTCCCACAAGGTCATGGCTAGTCTCCAAAGGGGGTAAGAATGTGTGCCCCCCTGCTTGTTTATATACCACATGACCTTGGTGTTGTCTGTCTTTATCAGTAGTTGTCCCGGTTGAAGTAGGTCCTTGAAGGCTGTCAGTGCATTTTGAAAAGCTAACATCTCTTTTTGATTGATATGTAGATGCATTTGGTTTGAGGACCATGTGCCCTGAATGTATCTTCCTGCCATGTGGGCTCCCCAGGCATAGTCTGATGCATCCGTTATTAGTGTCTGCCTGGCTGGAGGTAATGTGAATGGCTGTCCCTTGTTCTGGTAACAAGCCTTCGCCCACCATCGAAACTCCTGTTGTAGGCATGGAATGAGAGTAATGATTGTTTACAGGCTGTGGCAATGCTGAGTCTAAACACTTTTTAGGTACCATTGAAGTTTCCTCATATGCAGTCTTGCATATGGAATTAGTAGGATGCAGGAGGCCATGAAGCCCAAAGTCTGCAGAATTTTTCTTGCAGATAACTGGGCCTTTGTTGCCAACATTTTGAAATAGGTAGTCAGTTGCCTTTGTTTGTCTGGCGTGAGATAAGCCATCTGGGCAGTTGTACTCAAGCTTGCACCCAGGAATATTATCTCTTGTGAGGGTACTAGTTTTGATTTCTTTTAATGTAAAGATGTTTAGGTCTGAATACACCCTCAGAAGCCGGTACCTGCTCAGTGGTTCCGGACCCATCTGAGGGATTAGCATCCAAGGCTCCAATACCTTGAGTATCCAGTGGCATGGCTGACTCCACGTGGGAGTTGGTAGAGGCCTGCGACTCTAAAGTAGCGGGCATCAGAGGCTGTGAAAGCACCTCACTGAGAACCAGCGAACCGGCAACTGGCTTAGGAGAAGCTTCGTTGTTGGTTTTGGGCCTCGGTTGTTTTTCTCTATACTTTTCTTTGCGTTTTTTGTAAACTCCGGTAGTCGGATGGCTATCTGACGACATTTCAGGATAATTAAACCGGCGTCCAAAAAAGTTTAAAGCAAAATCATACCAACGCTTAATAGTGCGCTGGTTAAATCTAGCACAAAACCGACAACCAGTAACATTGTGATCAGGGCATAGGCAAAGAATACAGTAAGAATGAAAATCCTTATGAGGTATTTGCTTTCCACAGGAAATACAATTATTAACTTTTTTTGACATCGGTCTGGAGCAAGAAAAAAGTTTCCCCAATGGGTTACTTAGCTTTATTGAAGACTTTGGATCTGAAACTCAAACACGAAAATCTAAGGAGTTGGCCGACCGGCACTTGCGAACTGCTTCTGCTTCGGGCACCGCGCGGCAAGAAAGACTGAAGAAAATGGAGTCGGCTACTTCTTTTATACCCCCAATGACCTGACGTCAGGGGAGGGGCGACAGCAGCCAATGCAGGACCCAAGACTTTGGAATTCAAGCCAGCTGAGGGCAACCTGCCAGCAGGATTACCCAAATGTAATGACTGCAACAGTGAAACACGAAGAACATCAAGAAATAGATTCACACTCAAAAGCAGACAGAACTCTCCTGGGATCATGCAGGCTGGACAGAGTGTGGGTCAGTCAAATGATGCAGAGGTCCCACTAGATAAATAATTGGTCTTCTTTGAGTGTTCCTTGAATAACAAGTAATACAATACTCCCCCAACTCAAGCCTGTCACTTCACAGACCTGATGCCACTCACACTCCAGCCTTCACCCCTTCCAATGAAGAAGATGGAGATCATGATCAAACCATGGATCATAACTTCTAGTGAAAAGTGGGCAATTATGACTTGGGGCAACAGAATCTAAAGTTGCAAATAGACACATATTAAATTATTCAACCAAAGCATCCAGATACTCATTAGCATCCAGAAGTAACTGAGGAAATGTAGATGATAAAAGCGTCAGGGTCATATGTCTGGTGGAGTAAATCAACTACAGCTCATGAACCAGGGATCGAAGTGCAGAAGCTCTAGACAAAAGGTGACCAGGAAATGATCAGACCATGAGACTGGGTCTACTACCACAAGCTCTCATTTGTTCATACTAGTAGGAATACTTAGTCAAAGGATGACCCAGTCTATGAGTCTCATAGGTATGACCTCAGCAAATCCAAAGCCTTTCATTATACAGTTGAATTCATGGCCAAGAGCAACTGCCTCACCCTTAACTTAAATGTTAAAGTTGCCCAGCACTAATACATATTCATGACCAACAACAGTGTCAAGGAGGAAGTCATTGAATGACTGAAGAAATGTCCTTGCACAACTGGGTGGACAGCATATAAGAAGAAACGTATTTTGTTCCTGCAACCAAGAAATGTTCAAAGGAGTTAGTGTCACTAGTGGCAACATATGCCAACTGTAATCTAGTCTTAGCACAAGCAGACACTCCATCTCCAGTATTGTCCTTCTTAGGACACTGGGATTCTAGAAAACCAGGTGGAATGACAAATGTTAAATAAGGGACAAAAATATTATCTAGCCAGGTATCAGTAATAAATGCGAGGTCAATGTCCTGAAACAGATCTGAGATAATCCCAGCCTTGTTGTAGACAGAGATCACATTAGAATACAACACTCCAAGAGAGGCATCTGGAAAATGGGTCCCAATTACCTTTATGGAAAAGTGGTACCCAGGGTACTGTTTGGCTATAGGAAGAAGTACAACGAACCACAGGGGAATAAAAATGGTCCTAGCAGCCCATACTAGGAACCTGCATGGGAGCTGCCCCATTGACTGTCTCATCTCAACCTCCATGGTGTTTTCTCAGAATCTGCAAACATCTGCAAAATTAAAACACCTGTGGGGAAAAGTGAGCTTTAAAAATATTTGCAAAGCAAGTAATGATGTAGAATGTCCAGATTTTTGCTTCATATTTTTGGCCTGTTCCTCATAAAATTTGTGGTTTTCTGGCAAATCCCAGAAGATTGAAGTCACTAATTAAGGAGCACATTTCAATTTAAGGCTTCATATCCTTCGGAGAATGCATGCTAGTCACACCTCTCAACCTCTTAGCATAAGAAATCTGGACATAACATAAAATAATGAAGGGGTGCAAGGCACAAAATAGGGGCAGATTTTAAATATTGCTCTTCTAAACTTAGAAAGTTGCTAAAATAACAGGATTTGTGTTAACATGCATTTTCTAAAGGATATGTAGTTTGAAATGCAAATGTATGTCATTATTTAGTAAATTCAATCTTCAGTGATCTGCCAGAAAACCAAACCACAAATTTTTAAAAATCTGGACATTCTGTGAAAATCTGGCCAATTAAGAGGTATGAAGCTGACAGGTATGATGCTAATGAAATATCTCTTATTCTAGCAACTTGCTAAGTTTATAAGAACAGTATTTAAAATCTGTCCTTGATTTTGGGCCATTCCTCCTCCCTCATTATGTTTGGCTTTGTCCAGAATTCGTCTACTAAGACTTTGAGAAGTATGAATGAAACACCAAAACATTGTACCCAACCCAAAACAAATGCCCCAATTAAAAAAATAAATCTCAACATCTAAGATTGTTTAAAACTAAATTTCAATAATAAATTATTAATAAATAACTTAATGTCATGTTCATACAATAAAATAGTGATAAAATAATTCTAAAATCAACAATAAAACTAACAGGGAAACTAACTAAAAGTTTCAATAAAACAAATTTAAGTTAAACTAACAGCCTAAAATACACCTCAACCTGAAACACTCAGAACTCTAATTAAAATTTTCTTGAGCAGTACACTCAGGCACACATGACATAATAAGGTCCAATATCCATTGCATTAGTCAAAGTAAAACGGGTAGACTCACACAACATAAGTACCCTAGCTGAATGCAAGGCCAGATATTCTTAAAGCACATTTTAACAACTGTAAGTATGTTAAAATCCTGAGACAGACAGAGTTAAATATAATAAATATAATACGTTATGAGCCCTAGCATGAACTTTTCCAGTAGTCAGGCTTATAGAAATCACAATGCAGCTCATAAGCACAATCTCACAACAAGAATATGCTATTGTTAAGTTCAGACCTTGCATTGTCCACTACTAGACCAGCCATATGATAATTAGCCATATGCTCTCCACCAAAACTGCCTGTGGTAAGGCATTTATGCAGCCAAGTAATTCAAATAATAGCTTGGTTATGTAAAGTAACATGGCTGCTCCTGGCTGCTCGAATTAATAAACAAGGCCAAAAGCTTGTGTTCACACATCATGGTACAAGTAACTGCTGGGAAATTTAGTGGTCTTAGTGGTCAGGTAGTGTTAGGGGTGTGTGCATGTATGTGGCTGCATTTATGAGTGCATGTGTGAGTGTGTGTGTCTTCCTGGAAGGTCGCAGTAGGGGAGGTAGGTTAGATAGGTGTGTGTGGACGTGCACACATGCATGTGAGTGTGTGTGTGTGTGTGTGTGTGTGTGTGTGTGTGTGTGTGTGTGTGTGTGTGTGTGTGTGTGTGTGTGTGTGTGTATGTGTTTGTATGTGTGGAAGAATGAATAGGGGGGGTGCCAGTGCAGTGAGATGCATGACTACCAGTGTTACCTATCACATGAAAGTGCTGACAAACACTTGTTACTTAGCATCAAGTCTTTTCTCATTTTGGTTAGTGGGTCCCTGAATCACAAAATACTGAAATGTGGAAACAGGCCCTTTTTGTTGCAGAACTTATCATGAGTGTTGTGACTCTGCATCCCCAGACATGTCTTGTCCCTGTTATAGAGGCATGGAAAGACATAAAATGGGAGGTAAGAAAACATTTTTTTCATCATGGCTATTCATTTCATGCAAGAAAGCAGAGGGCATAGTATGTCATGGTCAGGAAGAAATGCAGATTGAGGAAGCTTAAGTTTCACTTGTTTTATCCATCTGTGTTTTGCATGAAGCAATTAAGCTGGTGAATGAAACTAAGAACCAATGATAAAACAATTGGCCATATACCATTTTTTGTTCAAGATTTTATTAAAGGAGAACCACACCCACACACTCAAAAAACATGTTTATTTCATCATGGTTTGGTGTTTCCTACATTTTAAACACCACTCTGGGACTATTTACAGGTTTTTAAATATTTTTATATGTAATTTCTGAGTCTGACCACATGGGGTCTAGCATCTTGAAGTGATCCTGATTGTTTAGTGCGCCTCTATGTATCCCACAATGCAGTGCTTGTCTATAAAAAGAATACATCATGCAGGCCTCTTTCTTTCTAAAGCTCCTGTCACTGCATTAATTTTACATGCATACACTGCTGTCTTTCAGTCAGTTACTTTTAATTAACATTTCATGCCATTCAATGACTACTTAAAACACAAACAGTGCAAATGCCACAGAGCAGACTTTCAAAGTGCTTTTTACTGCTGCTTCTTTTTAGAATGGCTAAATTGCAGTCTTTTTTGAATCCTGAATTGTACTACTACGACTCATCTCCCATCCCCCTTCACACCTAACTTCCCTAGCTGTCAAAGTGCTAAAGGTAATTTGAGCTGTTACCTGCTGTGATTAACAGTTCACAGCAGGAGACTTGACTCTTGTACTGTTTCCTTGTTCTAGCCTTTACTTTCTGTAATGATAGGGGAAGGACCAGGGAGCTGTGACATTACAGCTTGGGTGGGTTTTTAGGATGGTCATGGTGATGTCAGTTTGGGGAGGGAATTGGCCAGATAGTGACCTTCTTAGGCAGTGTTCCGAAGACCAAATTACCACTGTAACAGCTACAAACAAATGCAATTATTTGAGGGTCATGCTGCTCAGCACTAGAAGTCTAAATCTCAAAATGCACTCGCTCGAAGTACTCCGTAAAATGGAGAACATCGACATTTGTGCTGTAACAGAGACCTGGTTCAAGGCAACAGAAAGCATTCCTGCACTACCAGGCTACAACTCATTCCACACCTTTCAGCCCCAGAACTTGGACCGAAGCTCCAAAGGCGATGGTGTTTCCATATTCATAAAGGATGTGCACAACTCCAGAGTGGTACCCCAACATAAGGCATCTGAGATACTTCAGGTGTAGCTAACATTGGATAAGACAGCGATTCAGGTCGTAGCCTGCTATAGGTCCCCAACCATGACCCAAGATTCACACTCCACATTCCTAAGCACCCTGGAGAATATTAGGGTCCAACCTAACACTCTCATACTGGGCAACTTCAACTACTCCTCCATTAACTGGGAAAACTACTCATGTACCAATACACTTTCCCAACACTTTCTGGAATTCATTAATTCCAGTGCCCTGGACCAGTTCATTCTTACACCCACTAGAGGTAGCAACATCCTTGACCAGGTCATTACTAACATGGGCGACCTTTGCTCTACACCAATAGTCAACTCCTCCCTGGTTAGATCCGATCACAAGCTAATTACCTTGGAAATCCACATCCCTCCCACCCCCCCAACAAAGGTAACCACCATGAAAAACGTCTCCAAAGCTAACTTTGGGCTGCTAAAAACAGAGGTGGCTAACTTCAATGCACCCATGCAAATGCAGAATAGTTGCATGACTGCCAAATCATACACCAATGCAATGTACGAACATGTACATAAATGCATGGATCTCGCCATACCCAATAGAACTAAGACACTCTCCTCAAAAAAAAGATAGCCAATCTGGTGGTCCCCTGCCATAAACAAACTCTACAACAGAAGGAGGAAACTGATGCAGAATAAGGTGAAGTCCCAAGACTGGAAAAACTCCCTTATCAGCCTCAACAAAAGGTTGAGATCCCTCATCAAATCCTCTAAAGCTAGCTATGAAAACAGAATTGCAGCAGGTAGTAAAGACAACCACAAGTCTTTCTATAGTTATGTAAAGAATCTCCATGACAATACCCAGATTTGCTCTGAGCTACTGCACAATGGTTCCTCCTATACCGAGCCAACAGATATTGCAAATATACTGGCGGACAGATTCAGTGCTAACTTTACCCCCCCCCCCCAAAGGACCAATCACAATACCAGTAGATTGCCAGGCACTCAGTATTACTGCTGCACAAGTTAAAACAGCCCTGTCCAAGGCCAAGAATACAGCTTCTATGGGACCTGACAGTATCCCTGGCTGTGTTCTACATGAACTAAAGAGTGAACTGGCACCTCACCTGTGTGCCCTGTTCAATCCCAGCCTCACCTCAGGCTTTGTCACTACCGAATGACGTGCTGCTACAGTCATCCCTCTCCACAAAGGAGGAGCAACTACAGACCACAGGAACTATCGCTCCATTAGCCTGATGAGTCTGATATGCAAAGCTATGGAACACATCATCATGAACCTAATAAACAAGGATATAGGGAATCGCCAAACTTTGCATCCTACACAGTTTGGTTTTGTGAAGGGTAGATCATGCCTGCTCAACTTGTTCGACTTCTTTGAGTTAGTCAGCAGAGCTGTGGATGAAGGTAAGGTGGCTCACACAGTCTACCGTGATCTGGCCAAGGCCTTTGATACCATTCCCCATTCAGGAATCATAGAAAAACTTACTAAGCTAGGCATCAACCCCTATACCACTAGGTGGGTTGCAAACTGGCTCACAGATAAAACCCACAGTGTGAAAGTAGCTGACTCCAAGTCAGACTGCCAACCAGTCATGAGTGGAGTCCCACAGGATTCAGTCCTGCGTCCTCTCCTCTTTGGTATCTACTTCTCTGAAATCCAGGCCAACACAAAGGGACTCTGGCTGACAAAGTTCGCAGATGATTGCAAGTTGGGAGCTATTATTAACTCCACAAGTGATGTTGACATCCCACAGAAAAGTCTCAATGAGACCAACGACTGGTGTCAGAACCATGGCCTTAAGCTCAATGCCAAAAAATGTGTCTTCATCCCCTTTGGGAAAAACCCGGTTCCCTTGAATTACCACATTGATGGTAGTCCACTGAACACAGAAAGCATTGTAAGAGATCTGGGAACACAGGTTGACAGCAACCTCTCTTTTGACCACCACGTTGCCACTGTGGTCAGAAAGTCCTTCTATGTGGCACATCTCATTACTAAGGGTTTTGCATCCAGGAAGAAAGAGGCCATTGTCTCCCTCTACTCTTCCCTCATTGGGCCAATCATCGAGTACAATGCCCCATTTGGCATGTACCTCACTAGAGACCTACAACAACTGGAGAGGCTGCAAAAGTACCTCACAAAGAGGATCGTAGGCCTTAAACATTGGTCCTATGTGGACAGACTCAAAAAAAACCCAACTATTCTCTGTCTCATATTGCCTACTTAGAGGCGATCTCTGCTTGACTTACAAAGCCATATATGAACCAGTCTGTTAGAAATGCTGCATCTAAAGAATCCCAATCCCTCCGCACCACATGCCCTAGAGACCTCAACCTCATTACCACAATCAACAGAACATGCTGGAGGAACAGGTTCATAACCCAGAGACTGCCCATGCTATGGAATGGACTTCCTATACATGTCAAGCAGAGCACCTCACTGGCCCTCTTCAAGAAAAATCTTGATGATTGGATGGGAAATAGAAAATTCACACTGGGATCACTCCAGTGGCTCTACTTGACAGAGGCACTAGGAACTAAGGTTGGGTGGCACAATGCCAGGGTAATCCTATGGGCTGGGCTTGTAAAGGCTCCAGGGCCATTAGCCTAGTGCACACCTATGAACCTATAAAACTACCTGTATTCATTGGCCTTGATGACATCAATGAATTGGAGACTGCAGCAAACTTTTCCAGGGAAGAATAAACGTTTTTTGAAAGTAAAACTACCCACAGTACAGTAAGGTACTGTTCTAGTGGAGAGAAACAGTCAATTTAAAATATTTTCCATGCTCTATTGCTGTTTATTCATAGCAAGGACAGTAAATAGGGAGAAAAAGGACAGAGAAGTTGAGCATTTAATAATAGAATCCCATTGTTATCCTTTAAGATAAGTGCTTTTATCAACTTTAAGTTATGACTTCATCAGAATCTAATAAGAAACTGCTGATGATACCATAAATACACTAGAAATTGATCACATAACTTAAAAAACAAACACATGCTAGCTGCCATTCCTCCTCCTGATAAATGCCCATGATACATAGAGACATAATTGGGTTGTGTTGCACTGCTAGGCTTATAAAGAGCCTGGTGGTCATTAGCCTAGTATATACCTATGAACCTGTGAACCTATTAACATAAAAATCACCTGATTCATTGCAATTTAAAAATACCTTGTAATAATTCAAAATAATAAGTAAGGAGTAAATAAGTTGTCACACTATTAAACACAACCTTTGTCCCCACACTGTAAAATATTGTGCAGGTTTACAATGTAGCAGAATGCATCTTTAGGCAAACTGGAAATAGAAATATGAGCATTCAAACCAAGTTTTGTCCAACACTTAATTTTAATTGCCACAGCAGTTCCCCATATTCTGACATGGCTTCCCATATTCCATTCCTCACATTGACTTCCATCTTTTGCAATATAAAAAATAAAAATGTTTGCAATTAGAGCAAGTCAATGTGTATTTATACAGGGCATTATTAATGCTTTTCCTTCTGGTATCATTTATATGTTCAAACCTCCTGCTTGCATGATGGTCTTTTGGTTTTTCCCATTTAATAAGTATCCTAGGACAAACATACTGCTATGTGAGTACAACCCCTCTTGTGTCACAATTATAGGAGCCCATGGAGCCTATAACTCTGTGGTACCCTGCATGTTTGACACATCATAAATAAATTTGTAAACTTTATGTCTCCCACATTTGCCCATCTGTTTTTTCTAGCTTCACTTAAATTAGCTTGTCTAGGGGTAGTGCACTTTAATTGTTATTTAATGTTTGTGCTTCTACTGTGTACAAACAATGGTTCATCTCCTGATTTTACCTTTATCACATCTGTTATTAGCAGATGCCAATTCTTTTGACTGAATATTTAATAAATTTTGCATCCACAAAAAATGGGTTACCATTACTTTAGGTCTGTCACAATTTCCATGCTTAGCATCCTTGTTGTTTACATTGGCAGATAGATTACCTGAATCACCTAAAACCCGCTGAAAGGAAGTGTGCTTTCTTTTTTGATATCTAATAGTAAGCTGACTGGATAATTTCTGTCCAAGAATATCCTCACAAAATTATCATATTCCTGTAAAAACATATTGTCTTCAGTAATCAGATTAGATAAATGGACCATCTGCCCTAATGTTCCTTACTTGCTGGTAGGAGTGATTGTTATTGTAGTGCAAATATAAATATGAAAATGTTGATTTCCCAAAAATGGTAGATTTAAAGCAACAGCCAATTTTATCATTGTAAATTAACATAGACAAGTATCCAGTTTCATGAACAGAATATTTAAAAGTTGTTTGTCTTTTCGGCTTTTCCCGGTTATTTAAAAGTAAATTGCCAAAATGAGGTGGTCTGATTAATATATATATATATATATATATATATATATATATATATATATATATATATATATATAGATAGATTCACTTCATAATCTCGAAATACTGAAATCTCGAATTTCAGTATCTCGAGACCATTAAGCCGAAAATCCATAAACTCGAAATCTCAGAAGTGCGAAATTTAAAATCTTGACTTCTACACTAAACATACCGCAGACACAAACACAAACATACACCTCCCTTCACATACACAAACACCTACCCTACATACAATAAGGGGTCAAGCCCCCCTGCATACCCCATGTGGGGGGATGTGCCCCTCACACCCCCATACTTAAACATACTAACTCTGAGGTCGCACTACACAGACAAACACACAAAAACACCACCACACAAGCTACAATCCCCTCGCACACACACATCATACTAACAAAACACATAGACACACACCAAAGCCCCTACCCAAAACCCACAAAACACAAACACTTACCTACATCTCCACCCACCCACTCGCACATCGCAACACCAGAACCGCTAATTCAAAATCTCCGAACTTCGAGATTTTGAATTCCGCGCTTCTGGGGTTTCGGTATTCTGCACTAGTTTGGGATTCTGAAGGGAACCCATACATATATATATATGGCTAAATCTTCACAATAGCAATGTCTCCTTTCCACATTATAAAAATATCATCCAAAAAAATCTATAATATTAATACATATAATTCAGAGAAATCTCCCTGCTGATTCCCACCTTCCCCTAATCCACAGCCTCAAAACACAAGTTATTTTCCCAAAAGGCCGAAACAGTGTTAGAATATATGGTGGCCAATGTTGCCTCATAGCTACTCCTGACAATCGATGAAAATAATTACCTTCAAAGTAAAATGATTATTCTTTAACATATTTCCATGAAATCAAGCAACAGCTTTATTTCAGCATTAGACAGATCATTACATGAGTAAATCAGATCCAAAAGCATATTATCCACTGGAATGGAGATTCAACATAACGAGATCCACCACATCAAAGATGACTAACCAAACTTCAACATTATAAGATGCCATACAAAGCATCTCCAAAAATCCTGAGTCCTTTAAAATGTATCTTTCATTACAAAACATTTTTTTTTACTTTTATCAATATAAAGTACAAAAGATATAGTTTTATAACCTTCTGCAGCTGTGTTTGGTCATACGTATGAATCCCTGTGATTTTTATTTACTTGTGGTATCCCAAAAATCACTGAGATGAATGGCTTTTGTACATGCAAAAAAAAGGAAAATCTTGTTTTCCAGTGACACCCTGGTTTAATATACCTAATAGATAATTATCAGTTCTAGAATAAGCAATTGTTCTTTCATTTTTTAGAAACTTGCTCATACATACTGCCCTTATTAAGTATAATAAACATCTTGCTGACATAATCAGTACTGTTCATAGTGACATAACCTGAACAGATTTACTGCCATTTTAGTCATGCAACTTTCTTTCATCACAGGTAAATTATATGAAAATATCTCTTACACTTACAAATTGTTCTAATGTCATCCTCACAATATCCCTCAAAAACATTAATATAGGGATGTAGATGTAGTAGGTGGACTAAATGCACTTTTTTGTGAAGAAATGTATGAAGATCTGCATATGACCCTCTTTCCTCAGTAAACAATATATTAAAATTTAATTTTAAAGGTAAAAAAGTTGTACTTAAACCAAGGTTTGAGTTAAGTTTACCCTCTGGGCCTTGGATTGCAGTTCATATTGTGATACTTCTTGCCATACCTCTCAACTGTCTAGGTTTTCACAGAATATCCAGATTTTGCTTCATATTTTTGATCTATTGGCCACAAATGTGCGGTTTTCTGGCATATCACTCAGGATTGAAGTCACTAAATGATGACATACATTTGAGTTTCAGACTCCATGTCCTACAGAAAATGCTTACTAAAATGAATTCTGTTATCTAGCAACCTTCTACATTTATGGGAGCAATATTTAAAATCTGTCCCTACTTTTTGGTCTTTGGTTCCCCCATAATTTTAGGCTTTGTCCAGATTTCTGGTACTAAGAGGTTGAGCGGTATGAGTCTTGGCGCTTCACAGATAACTGGTAATTTCACAGCCTCTCTGATATGCATAAAAGCATTTCTTCTGTGTCTTCGTGATTTACCTTGCTATTGTTGCATAGCTTGCATTCTTTGAAGGATATGAAGTGTAAAACTCAAATGAATGTCATTATTTAGAACCTCTTGTTCTTCCACACTAGGGCTTATATAAACCCGGTCAAAAGCCACCCAATGTTTTATTTCTCTGAATATTCCTTTGTATCCTTCAATAATTTTTCTCCTTGCATTCCTTAACTAATCAACACTGTTTGTCTGTTTTTTGGAATAATCAGAGTCCTCAGATTTATAATTTGCAAACAATAAATCATTCATAATGGCATTTGTAGATAACATTACCAACTTTCTTTCACTGAGCAGTCTCATGACCTCACATTCAGTGTTATGGAACAGTTCTAACAATTCATGATATAAAACCGAATTGCACAACAATACACTCAAGCCATAAGGGAGAAATAGTCTCCAGGAAAGGAAAATGAGAAATGAAGTGAGAAAGCTGGAAGTGCTGACTAGGGAATGGAGGTGTTGGAAAAAATACGGACTGCAGCATGGAATAAGTTGAAACAATTTAGAACATCAGTGCAAGGAGAATACATAGGAACTATCAGTTTGAATGAGTCAAAAGCAAAGAGTGGTAAGTAATCCATGCAAGAATAATGGATTAAAGCCAGCTCCGGTGGAGTAAAGAGATGAAGCACTGATTACAGTGCATGTGACTTGAGTTTGAATAGTAGCTTGGGTGCTTGATGAAGATGGCAGGGAGTATGAGCTGGCCCATCATGTAGGGGAAGGAGGGGTAAAGTTGACTGCACACATCACCACTAGATTTCAGAGTAGAAACATCAGCACAGAGGTGTGACTTGGGACAGATGTTAAGATCACCAAGCCAATGAAGGGTGGTAGACTTCACAGCAAGGTAGAAGTGCTGATTTGCAAAATTAGTGCATTGTGGGCCACAGTGGTGACAGTTCAAATGCCCAGTCAACCTCAGAGCTGAACTGCTGTTGTGCATTGCTTGCTACCAACCCTTTTCCCTAGTATACTGCTCACCAAGCATTACTGTGCCATTCAGTTCACTTGACTAGGTAAGGCTGTACTGGTTCTATTTAAATCTACTAAAAGTAAAGCCACATGCTATTGCTCTTTTTCACACTTAGTGATCTTACGGGCTGACTACCTAACAGCATCATTATTGAACATTTTATAGCTATTAAAGTCAATATGTACTGCTCTTTCACTGCTCATTACTGCACCCCACCAGTTTACTCCCCAACATAGTAGTTTATGTGGTACAAGTGGTTTGGGGAGTAAACTGGTGGGGTGTACGCCATGTGGGCACTGCAATCACTGCAATAGGATTATGAAGTCAAAACAATTTACAAGTAGGAATTTAGGTAATGTTTTTGACATTGGATTCTTTGCAAACTGCAGTAGTGGCTGGGTAATTTATTTGGCTTCATGTAGCTGCTCGGCGTTCTATGTGGGCCAGACCTCCAGACCAGTTAGAATACGAATCTCTGAACATATGAGTGATATGAGGAATAAGAAACCCAATAGCGCACTGTACAAACATTCTTTAAATCACCTGCAGCCTCTTTTAATTTCATAATTACTGACATAATTAAGGGTAACAGATCCAATAAGGCTGGATGGCACTCAATTCTTGATGCTAAAGAGAAAGAATGGATTATAAAACTAGGCGGACTTTTTCCACCATGGCTGAATGAGCATTTGTGAGTTAACCAATCATAATTTGTTTTGTTACTTGGTGAAAATATAAAAGGAACAATTGTGTGGACTTGTTTTCAACACTGAGGAAGGCTATGTAATTGTTACAGCTGAAACCTGTTTGTTGTTTTTGTTTCTTTTCAGTAATGATAATAAATGCTTAGCATTAAGTAACAGCACCACAGTTTGCTGGCTAGTTTTGTTGTTTGATACTTTATATAGGAGCCGTGCAATTTTCCTACATGCAGGGGAACCATTATTTTGTTAAATTAAAGAAACCAGATTCCCCGTGTAATGTGAGGAGCACACCTTGGATGTTGCAATGATCAAAAAAGGGAGAAAAGGGGTTGTAGTGCCCATGAGCCTTCTTGTAGACATGGTAGTAAACACACCCACTGGTGCATTAATTAGACCAATGGCCTACTGTATGGACGAACCAGCAGTGAAGCGATTTGACTGCAAATTTGACTCCCTTATGGACAAGCTGCATAAGATTAAGTCTACTCACCTGGATTATATAGCTAGGTCTGATGTTAAGATTTGGGAAATCAAAGCAGAAAACTCAGATCATTCAAACCAGCTAATGCAGCATGACCTGGGCATCCAAGAAAACTAGCAAAAAATTCAAACTATGGAAGACAAACTGAAACTGCTAGAAGAAAAACTAATTGACATGGAAGACAGAAATTGCTGTTGCTGCAAGAACCTAAGGGTTATTAGTCTTTGAGAAGGACCAAAGGAGCAGATTGCATGTCCTTTATCCAGAATAAGCTACCTGACTGGTCAGGAATTCCACAGGGGGAATTTGTTTACAGCAAGCTCATCAGCTTTACACAGCTGCTTCCACAAATAAAGACCCTCACTGACCCATTGTTTTGTGTTTTCCAAGCGATATAGTAACAGAAAATGTTTTATGAAAAATTATGGATACCTAGGAAGCAATTAGCTATAGAGGGGCTCAAAACCTTTGTGGAACAACACTGCTTATTAGCAACTCACTTCAGATGTGTTGAATTCTGGCCTGCTATGTAACTTTGTAAACTTACTGGTTGGAAAGTTAGGCTTTTATATTCATCAGCTTTGAAATTCGTACTACTAGAGGGTCAGATAACAATTGTTTCAACAGACAATGTAAAAAATAAGCTGGCTCAATCCTCCTATGTGAATACAAATTATTCAATAAAGGGCTCTCCCTCTAATCCAGAAACATCAGATATTAATGGGAGGCCTTCTATGCCCAAGCTGATTTATCCCTTGCCCCGTGTTCAAGAGTGGATTCTTGGTAATAGAAGACAGACCATAGAGCTGCATTACTTGCTAAAAAAGTTGCGAACTTCAGTCATAATTTGTGGGTTTAATTGAAGTCATGTTTTTCTCTTAAGGATTTGATTAACTCAGATGGCTTTTAAGCTTTCATTTTTTAACTTTTTTATTATTTAACATTTAAGCCTCTATGTTAATACGAACTCAATATTGACTATATCTCCTACAATAGTTATTTGAATAAGGGTTTATAGACACATCTCTACCGGGACATTCTTATATGTTGTACAGTGTTGAAATGTTTATGACATTGTCTCTTCACATAGCAGCCAGTCACTTCTTAATGCTGACTTCTCACTCAGTTTTGATGTTGTTGACATTTATCTTGCATATCAATATTGTACATAGCTTGAATTTTAAAGAAATTAAGTTTTTAAGTCAGTCAGGTGCTTGGACAAGGATTTTATATTACCATAAGACTTACATGTTGCTACATAATCTAGTTGAGTTAATGAGGGCTTTAATTTTTCTCCCTCATCCATATGTTGTCCTTGGGCCCATTTCTTGACACATATTTGTGGGCATATGCACTGAGTACATTAGCTGTAAGTTTTAATTTGGAATGTTAACAGTCATACCTGGATTCTTGTTTACTGTTAACAAATGTTCATAGGTTCATAGGTTCATAATAGGCTATCTGCCCTGGGGCAATTATAAGCCTAGCCCGATTCTGTATGGCTTACGCCACCCCTTGATTTGAGTATACTGTGCCCTTTTTAAGGTTTAGTTTACTGTGCCTCTGTCTAATAGTGACACGGGAGTAATCCCTGGGACAAACCTACGATCCCCCATCCACTTATCGAGATTCTTCTTGAAGAGATTCAGTGAGGTGCTCTGCCTCACATGAACTGGAATTCTATTCCAGAGCGAAGGGAGCCTCTGGGTTATGAACCTGTCCCTCCAGCAAGTTCTATTTATTTCTGTGCTGAGGTTCAAGTCCCTCAAGCGTGTGGCTCTAAGGGATTTAGATTTACTGAGGTGGAGCATGTCCATTAATTCTGCATTTGACATAGCTTTGTATGTCAGGCATAGATCGCCTCGAAGTAGGCGGTATGCAACTGAGTAGAGTTGGAGTTTTTTTAACCGAGCAGCATATGGCATCTGTTTGAGACCCTTGATCCTCTTGGTGAGATACTTTTGGGGTCTTTCTAATTGCTGCAGGTGTCGGGTAAGGTACATCCCAAAAGGGGCATTGTATTCTATGATGGGCCTGATGAGGGATGAATAAAGGGGCATGATTACCTCTCTTGATCTAGATGTGAAACCCTTCGTGATGAGGTGGGCTATGTAGAAGGTCTTTCTAACCACTTTGGCAATGTGGTTTTCAAAGGATAGATTTCTATCAACTTGGGTCCCCAGGTCCCATTTCCTCAGGCACCTACATGCAAGAAATAACTTCACTTATTAAATTATGGTTTTCTTTTCAGGATGGTGTGGTCATATGGGGGATTGGAATATATTTTTTTCATATAATTGGGTCTCAGCAGGCCTAAAGTCTAAAGCACTCTTTTATAAATATATCACCATTTCTGGGGTAACTGAAATCCATCATTTTATGAAATTACCAAATGAGATACATATATGTTATTTCCCAAGAGTCTATACCTTCTGAAGGATAAAGAAATTGTTTATAACCAAAGGACATAGCCATGTGGCTGCTTCTATCTTCACTGCCCCTCTAGTTTTCTCCAGCCATGCATTCATTAGACTAGGTCTGAGTATCCCTAGGCAGGTCATCCTAAAGATGAGTACAGGACCACCATTTATAACACAAATGGAACATTTTATTTACTTCTTGGAGGGTATACTCCAGAGATAGTTCCAGTTAATTAGTTAAAGACTGAGATACCTAAAGGAGTCATTGTCAAACACTATAAAATGTTATATTTTTGGGGTTCTGCATAAGTTTAGGTTAAAACTACTTTCACTTCAGTCTGACCTATTAGCTGATCAAACTCAAGTTTTGAGGGGTAACTCTAATGCTTTAGTGACTTTGGAAATGGCATAGGGTAAGTTAAATAAGTATCATGGATATAGAGAGGAGCAAACCTTGATTGCTCCAAGGATTAGAAAGTTTGAACGCCAAATTCATAGCCCTTCATCTGTATAAACAGACAACAGGCACATCTGTTGGTGTTTTTCTTTTGGCTTTTCCTGGTTAGGGGTCACCACAGCGGAACTCCGGTCCGCTAATTATTGGCAGTAGATTTTTATGGTGCCGAGGTGCCAGCTAGATGCCCAACCTTCAACGAAGGCATGCCCATTCACGCATGTCTTTCGAACAGGGGGAGGACATGCAGACTCCACACAGAAGGCGCACCAGCCGAGAATTGAACAGGAGAACCTCTTACAACAGACACATCTGTAAGATACACCAATTCTACCACTGGAGATATAGTGTGTAGCCCAGAGACAATCATGCCAGCGTTTGAAAAGCACTTCACTAAACATTACTCATATGAAGATGAACAACTGTCTGCAAGGGTCGAAGGTTAGGGATATCTTGTTTCTCTCCCATTACACAAATTAGACCAGGAGTATGGGGAATTGTTGTTAAGCCTGAATACAAAGGCTGAAGTCCATGACTCATTGGACAGTATGTCACATGGTAAGCCAGCAGAAATTTATAAGGAGAGTAAAGAAAGAAAGATTTATTAAACATTTGTGTTTATTGGCTAATGAGATCCTTAGAAAATGTTATTCTATAAAGTAATGGAAAAAGCAATACTGGTACTGATATGTAAGTCTGGAAAAGACACTAGCTCCATTGCATCATACAGATCTAGCACGATTCTGTACCACAATTACATTATTATAAATTGTTTATGATAATAATAGCCAATAGATTGGCAAAGGTTCTTCCAAAACTAATACATTTAGTTATAATATTAATCTGAAGGCTATTCCTTCTGGCACTCCCCTCATACACTAACGAGAATCACCAAGATTTTAATCTATTGAATGTCTTGATTTGTGTGCTAAGAAATCCATTACAAAAAGTGGAAATCTCACTTCTCTCCCACTTATAGGGACTTGTATTTATTGATGGAAGAACAGGCCTCTCTTGAGTTTAATATAATTCATTAAGCTATTGAGGAAAATGCAAAGGAAATGGGCCAAATGGAAACAAGATACCATCAAAATTTCATAGTGAAGTATATTTCCCATGCACCTGCAATTTAATGTTTTATTTGAACTTTTTTTATTTTGACTATTTTGTGGTTTTGTGTGTGTGTGTGTGTGTGTGTGTGTGTGTGTGTGTGTGTGTGTGTGTGTGTGTGTGTGTGTGTGTGTGTGTGTGTGTGTCTCTGTTGTTTTTGTTAAGATTGTGAAACCAATTTACTAATATATATTCTTTTTTCCTTTTCTCAATATATGTATTAAGTTGGTTGTTTGTACATGATATAATCATCACAGTTAAATAATCTGAGATAAACAGAACTGTGTTACAAAAAACATTCTGAAATGAATCTCTGTGTAGTTGTGAACAAGTCACTTAAGAAGTTCTCTGGGGTGTTTGGAAAACAGGGTTAGGCTCTTCAATGGCATCCTTGACCACATGCCTAGTATGACCTTAAGAGTAAGCATATTAAAAAGTCTGGTAGTTAGCAAAAAGGATTAAGTCTATGAGCTGTTAATTAGCTACTTCCTGTGGTGCACGATTTCATTCACTTAGCCTTCATTTGGCTGCTGTGCAACCTTGAGCACGTCATTTACCCAAACACTGCTTTGGGCAGTTGGGAATTTGGGTTAGGCTCATTATGGTTTCCTGCACTACATGCCTTGTAAATACCAATGAACAAAGGTCACTGTGCTCAATGCTTGAAGATTAAGCTATAAAATAGCTAATCTTCAAGGTTACCTGACTAATGAGGGCATCCATATTTGTGCAATTTCTGAGACTCGGTTTCCGAACAATAATGGCACTGCCTCTGTAGCAGGTTCTACTGTACCTTGTCCATGTTCAGGATCACTGGGGATGAGGGAGTATATCATTGTTTATTAGGAGCCCCACTGCCTTATGTCAGATATTGCATTACTCAAACCTAAAACTCCTTGAGTTATGGATGTATCTTATCAAAACTTACACACCATTCTTCAATTACTACTATTATTGGAATGATTTCACAGGTGTGTGTGATTCCTCTCAGTGTTGTTCCATTCTTACACACACACATATATATATATATATATATATATATATATATATATATATATATATATATATAGCCATTACAACTTCATTATGGTTTCCTTCACACATATAAGGCAATGAAAGGGTTACAATTCTTTAACCTGTTTATTTGTTCTGACATTAATCATGCGCATGTAAATTATTTCCTTTGATTAACTCTCACAGTATACATCACAATGGCAGTGTAGTTCTATACATGCAGCACAGATGTAGCTGATCATACTCAGTGTAATCCAGTGAATACATTTTTGAGCATGTCTCAGAAAATGTGTAGTGGAAACAGTACATAATTTTATAGCTGTCCAAACTATTGTATAATGTTCATTCCGATACAAAACATGCTTTCTTAAAAAATGTACCTATTGAATGAAATGCCAAATAATATTTCAGTTCAATATGCAGATGAATCTCTGACAACCAGCAATGAGTTCGTTTTCCTTAGTAAAATCACTTGGAATGAATTGTAATCCATTTGTTAGGACATGAACAAGCATCCAGAACAGATGAATATCTGACAAGTTGATTACTTCAATGTCTTCTGGCTGCTCTGCCTGAGCTGGTGCCTGAAGGGGCTTCAATTTCTGTGAAATGTACAGAGAAAACTGAACTAGGGGATAAAGCTGAACTTGGCGTTACTGTACAAATTGCACATGACACACTAGAACTCTGATGTTACTTCAAACTGGCTCCCATTCTCTTACATGAACTCTATCTAATGCTAGTGCCAGGAAAAAGCCTACCTCTTACCAAAGTCTTTAATGTCTATAAATAATTAAAGTTTCTTACACTTAACTACTGCTACTTCATTTTTATCTTGGTGGTCATTTAAAGCTGTTTTTGATAAACTAATAGTCCTTAGTTAAGGAAGGACATGCTGGCAAGAATACATGACTCTCAATATGGAATTGTGAAATACAAAGAAGGAGCTTATGATCTGTTTTTAGCCATATATTTCAGATCCAATACAGCAAAAAATTCAAAGTTTTGCTATGTGGAATGCCTATTATAAATATAATTCAAGAACAAAGATAATTTCTTCTTTATATTCAGAAAGGTGATGGACAAACTTATTTCACTTTCAAGACTTTGTATATATGATCAATGCTATTCTTATTCAAAGATTCCTGAGGTTAGGATGTTAATTTTACTTACAATAGCAGTCTCCATCAAATGATAATATTTAACATTATATCTATTAATGTCAAAGGGTTGAACAACCCCATGAAAAGGAGCAGTGTCAACAAATATTTAATGCTACATAAAGCAGATTTTGCATTCATTCAGGAATCCCACTTAGTAACAGAAGATCTAAACAAATTACCCTTTAAGGATTATAAGATGTTGGTAAGTTCAAACTACAACCACAAAAGAAGAGGTGTCCTAACTTTACACAGAAAATCGATAGGAATTCCAGAAATAGTTGACATACTCAAGCAATGATGGTATATGCTTGCTTTAGTCTCACTAAATCTAGATAAAAAGATGTACACTTTTGCAAGCACCTACTGGGTAGCAGGTATTGAGACTAAAACTGTGAAAAAACATTTAGACACCATAACATTAAAGTCTAAGGGTGAGTTACTATTAGCAGGTGATTTTAATTGTGTCTTGTCCTCCACAGATACCACAAGCTCTAAGCCCTCCAAGATGTCCCCTGTTGCCAAGCACTTGAACAACTACATAAAAAGAGAAACCTAATTGACATTGGTGGTATAAAAATGTCATCCTCCCTGAAATATTCTCACTGCTCTTACATATTTGGCATACATAACAACATAGACAAAGTCTTTGCAACCAGTTCTTTACTGGCCAAAACCGATAATGTAATGCTGACATCATGCCCTATGTCTGACCAGAATGCTATCGCCTTAAATGTAACACTAAATACTGACCCCTTAAACTTCTGCCAGATACTACCTGCTTATCTAGTAACAGTACAATGATTTAAATGATGGTTTCTGGATGAAATAAAGCTTTACTGAGACGTCAGTAATAATAATGGAGAGGTTTCAGATATTATCCTATGGGATACTTTGAAGACAGTCTTACATGGTAAAGTCAAAAGTTGGTATATAAATAAAAGGGAAGAGTAGGATACAAAACTGGTAGACATACAAAAAGTAATTGATGAACTAAAACTAAAACTTACATCAAATGACAAATCTTCATTAGCTGACATATGTAAACTCAACAACGAATATCAGGATATCATGCAGCATAAAATATCAATAAATCTGGAAAAAATCAGATTACAATCCTACTCAATTAATCAGATTACAATCCTACTCAATTAATCCCAAGAGTGTGCACAGGATTGTGATTAGATCTAAATATTTAAATGAAAAATGCCCTACCTCACAAGATGGGTTGCCAACTGGCTTACAGACAGAACTCACACGGTAAGAATAGCAAGCTCCAGGTCCAACTCTAAACCAGTCACAAGTGGTGTCCCGCAAGGCTCGGTTCTGGGACCCCTACTGTTCAGCATATATTTCTCAGAAGTACAGGCAAACACAGGAGGACTATGGTTAACCAAGTTTGCCGATGACTGCAAATTGGGAGCCATAATCGACTCTCCGGCTGACATGGACATCCTTCAAAAAGGCCTTACTGAGACAGACACGTGGTGTCAAAGTCATGGCCTCAAGCTAAATGCCAAAAAATGCATTGTCATCCCGTTTGAGAAAAACAAAACACCCACGAATTACCACATAGGCGACAACCCTCTTAATACAGAAGAGGTAATAAGAGATCTGGGGACCCAGGTAGATAGTAATCTCTCCTTTGACAATCATATTGCCAAAGTAGTTAGGAAATCCTTCTATGTGGCCCATCTAATTACTAAGGGGTTCGCATCTAGAAATAAAGAGGTTATAGTGCCCCTCTACTCATCACTCATCAGACCCATGACTATGCAGCCCGAATGAAAAAACTCCTGCTGTACTCAGTGACATATCGCTTACTCAGAGGTGATCTCTGCTTGACTTACAAAGCCATGTCCAACTCAGAATTGATGGACATGCTCCACCTAAAGAAATCCAAGTCACTGCGAGCCACGCACTGTAGTGATCTAAACCTCGCCACAACAATAAATAGAACATGCTGGAGGGATAGATTCCTGTCACAGAGACTTCCCATGCTTTGGAACAAAATTCCTAACTACATTAGGCAGAGCCTCTCACTAACACTCTTCAAGTGAAGCCTTGACGAGTGGATGGGTAACAGAAAATACACCCCTGGGATCACATCATTGGTTCTGCTTGACAGAGGCTCAGTTTATCAATGGGGCGGCGAAAGCCGGCTAGGCTTATAAATGCCCTCGGGCAGATAGCCTAGTGCCTACCTATGAACCTATAAAAGAAATAATATACACTAGAAATAATCAGACCATCAAAGTTACAGATCTAAAAAATATTGTATTATGTTTTAAAAAACATTACTAGAATATTAATAATAAAAACTCATCTACAAGTGATAACAAAAGTATAGACAACTTTCTTACTAATAATATTCAAAATAAGCTATCCAAACACAATATTAATAACACAGATAAACCCTTTTCCTTTAAAGAATTAAAGGAAGAAATAAAAAAAAAATCTTAAGACAAAAAGGCACCAGGGCTGGATGGTTCAATTCTGGAGTTTTACAAACACTTACCTGGTAACATCTTGAAAATCTTACTCAATGCATTCCAAGAAGTTAAAACTACAGCAAACATCCCTCCATCATGGAAATATTCTATATTCTCTCCCATCTTAAAACCAAATAAAGAGCCCAACCTTTGTACATCATACAGGCCAATTTCTTTGCTTAAAATTGATTACAAGATATTCATGTCTATCTTAGCAGACAGATTAAATAATATTCTTTCAATATTAATTCATGAAGACCAAACTGGGTTTATCAAAAACAGAAAGGTACAAGACGCAATGTAATTAGATTGCTATCTTTAATACACTTGGCAAACAAGAAAAAAAATGAGCTTTCTATTTTAAGCCTTGATATAGATAAAGCTTTCGACTCCCTAAGTTGGCCATATCTGTTTAAAGCTCTGCAAAAATACAGTTTCTCCCCAAACTTTATATGATTAATTAAAAAACTATATGAAAAGTCCATAGCCTATGTAAAGATTGGATCTTATCTATCTAGCCCAATCTAAATATTAAGAGGTACTAAACAGAGGTGCCCCCTCTCCCCATTTTTCTTTGTCCTGGCTATTGAGCCTCTTGCAAATTATGTTAGAAATAATGATACTGTTAAAGGATATAGTGTCAGACAAATTATCTCCAAGTTACAGCTGTTTGCTAATGACCTACTAATAACTTCTAATGATATTGAAAATTCATTAGATTACCTATTACATAATCTAGACTTCTTTGCAAACATCTCTGGTCTAAATTTCAATCACAATGAAACTCAGGCACTTCTAGTGAATACAAATGTTACTGTGAAACTTAGCTCAAAAAGAGACATAAACTGGGAGGGCACGTATATTAAATATCTAGGTATCATTATTGAATTTAATTATAAAAATTTACATCTAATTAACAACTTATAAACTCAATTACAAGTCTAATTGACAGTTGGAACAGACTCCTCTTCACATTTGAAAACAAACTGGGAGGGTGGTCTAATGGTTAAGGTTTTTGCCTTACAAACGCAAGGTGCAGGGTTTGAGTCTCACAAGGGATAATTGGCTAGGCTTAAAATAGCTCCAAGGGCAGTTAGCTTAGTACTAACCTATGAGCCCATAAACTAACTTTAATCAAAGTGATACTGTTACCTCAAATGTATTCATTGGCCAAACTCTAATAATTCCCCCACCTGTCAAAATTAAACAGAAATTAATAACTTATTACTGAACTTCCTTTGGTATCCTAAAAAAAAAAAAAAAAAACCAAGAATTTCTCTTCACTGGTACGCCACAAGCTGGGATGAAGGATGTATAGGGTTTCCAAATACTGATTTTTATTTAAACTCTTCATTTATTAACATAGTGTTGCTTTGGAATAATACTTCTTATACATCATATTGGAAATCAACATATGAAACCTTACTTCTTAATAGTAATAGGACATTGCTTGAACCATATACTCAAATACATATAAACATCTTTATATGGATTTTAAAAATATACATTCAAACTGAAAGGGCAAAATTTGTTCTCACACCTCTTATAAATGAAATACTGCTATTGTTTAAAAAGCTTATGTTTTCTAATCAAATAATTAAGAATTTATTAATAATTATGTTTCCTATTGCTTACACAAATGAATGTTTGATATCTTTGATACTCAGAAAATGTTAGAATTTAAGAAGGATGACATTATATTGGAATCAATTTCTCTCAGCTAATAAAATAGGTTGTGCAGACTATTTGATCAGCAGATATATTTTGCAAAATAGCAATTGGCTGGACATCCAAACTTGCAAGGATTTTATACATACTAAGCTCGTATCCTCATTAGAGGCATACAATAAGAGTAACTTAAAAATCTTGGATTTTAGCTCACCCAAGAATGCTTCATATATATCTGTTATTTATAAAATTCTCAGAAATGATTTTAGCAAAACGAGATGTTTGTTTTTGGAATTATTCAAGTTAAGTTAATAGATAGATATTCTCAGGAAAAGATAAAAAAAAAACTTTGTTTACAGTCAGTGAATGAATTCTCATCTTCCCTGTTCTGGCATGTATACACATGGAAATGTTTACATAGATATTTTTTTCACCCCACAGTTCAGCACCTTTCTTAACTTGATTGTTCAGAACAAAAAGACTTGTGTTATGAAGTAACAAAGCCAGTTGTTAGTGTTTTGGCTAAGGTGATCTTGTTTCAGGTACAGTTATAAACAGCACTTTATTTGTCCATAGATTTTTGTCATGGACAGCCTTTGGCTAGCATAGAAATCCAGTAAGACTTAACCATTTGAGCCCAAATGAGGCTAGTTAATTCTCCAAGCCACATCTGTCCAAGAATCTTTATTATTTCCCACATGTGCATTGAGCATTAAAGTTCCTCAGCAGAACTATAGAGTCACTAGGGGGCAATCTATCAGGACCCATTTACCGTTGTGAAGATCAAAAGTGATTTGTGTGGAGATTTATACCTCCTGTACATACCTGTGGAGGTTCAGCTCTTTACCCCCAAGCTCTAAATATACTACCTCAAAGATCATTATATTTTGTAGAAAAGGGAAAATACTAGATTCATTTTTCCCCACAAATCTGTAACTCACAGATTTAGTTCTTGAAATTACAGTTGACACCTACCCAATCAAGTACAGTTCTCACAGTTTCCAAGAAGGTCAAATACTCAGAATAAGCAACAATTTTTTGTTCAGCATACAGACACACACACACACACACACACACACACACACACACACACACAAAACAATTGATGCAAACCTCTGATCTACTGCACAAGTCCCAGCTGTACAGAACCTAGCCATGAATTAATGATTGTCCCCAAACTTGTTAGGCCCTACCCTGAGGTTCAGCTCCAGAGAGCCCTCTCCTAGATGAGAAGTCTAGTTTTAGAACTAATGTTGCATGTAAAGTTAAGACTGAGTCTACCTAGCTGGTATGTTTCAACCTCTTAGGCAATCTCCAGCTCCTTTCTTTTAGTGATTTGACTTCCACATCCCAAAATGCAGTTCCAATTACCTGAGTATAATCCATTATAGTATGTCACGCTCTTGATTGCCACTTGACTGACACTGCATCTGCACACATCCCATCCCCCTATGGGTGGTAAGTTTGTAGTGCGGCTGCATGCAGCTTTGATAAGTTGAGTCTGACAGGGCTAAGTAGGCTGCCTGGTCATCAGACACTCTGTTGCAAAGACCACCCTCAGTGCTAGTACCACAGGTGAGTCCTATTATCCTTGTACTGAATAGGTTTTCCTATGCTTTGTGGTCCAGCTCCTGTAGTTCATTCTTTCAGTGACTGCTCATCTTAGACTATTTTCCAAAAAATAACCTTACCAAAACCAGAAAACTCCAGACAAAATAATTATAAGGTCACATGAGCATGCAAACCATTCATCACACTAATGCTACTATCTACTACCACCTTAGTGAGCCATAGCTTTTTATAAACAGCTTGCACTTTGAGTCTGTATTCTCACTTCTGGTTATTTTGAAGGGATAGCTCAATACATTCAAGAAATAATAATAATCTGAATAAATCTACATATGAAAGAAGTATGTCACACATTAATAACTCATCGATTTGGCTGACCAAAGTATGGCTCACTTACTTCATATCCAAGTAAGTACTATGTACAGAGTCTAGAATTTTAATCAAAATTCACTGCAGACAAATCAGTTTCTGATATCAATGTTGGAAGTTTAAAATAAATACAAACACATCTATGTAAAGCCATAGAAAGAATTATCATGGAGATGATCAATAGAGTTATATTAAACCTCCAGACAGTGGACCCAACCCAGTTTGGTTTCATGTAGTATAAACTGGAAGTCACCACCACGTAGGAGAATATTTCTTTATTAAAACAACAGAATAAGCGCTTTCGCGTGCATCCACAAAGGCACGCTTCTTCAGATTCAATGAACATTACCAAAAACTCATTCATTATATCTGCAATCCATTATTTTAATTACAAACTAATTAACCAATAGTGTTGGTTCTTCACTTATTCAATTAATTGAGACAGGGTGTAACCTAAAAACAATTTTTGTTGCAGTTCTTTTAAAACCTTCAGAATCAAGTAACAATCTATTATCAAATAGAACTTTTACTGTTTGTGACAAATATAAATTCAACATTTTAATAAATAGCAACCTGTATATGAAATATTCTAACAAACCAACTATGCAATACAAATATATATATATATATAAATGTGCATTATAATTAGTGGTTATAAAATCATTAGCAAATGTACATTTTTAAAGAGGGGGCAATGCCAGCATTTCTTTTATAGCCTATATTGGAAACAGTTCATGTCAAATATATATGTAGGCTCTGTCATTAATAGTGCATATATTTTCTTATAAATTTTATAAATATTCTTTGCATAAAGAAACCATAGTAATCTGTGTAAGGATAGATTATTTTCAGGTATTTACTCTATCCATGTCTTTTTACAGATATTAAATGGTTCTATATAAGTCATCATCGGGCTATATACATTGTATACAAAATAAAACAAAAAGAAAAATAAACAATTAATTAAACCTATATGGATATATGTTGTTAGTCATATTTCATATCCATATATATATGTACATTTTTACTAATTAAATATTGAATACTTTATACAATAAATATATTATTGTTGATTTCCTTTCAAACTTCATATATTTAATATCAAAAATTTCATATATATAATAAAAGGGAAAAGCAGGGGAAAAAAGGGGGGGAGGAGGGAGGGGAAGAAAGGGAAAGCTCTCAATTTATCTTACTAAATCTTATTAGCATGAAACCATCCTTATAGAGTAAACAAATATTCCTATTAGTATTAGTATCTTCGTTTCTTTAGGTATGATCTAATACTCACATATGTATTTAGCCCAGGAAAGCTTTGTGCTCTAAGTTTAAAGATCCAGTTTAATTCTATATTCTCAAGTTCATTGAAATTATCACCTTTTCTGATATTTATTTCTTTCTTCTGTAACACTCTGAATAAAAACTTATGTTCAGGAAAATCTATAATATGTTTGGTTTCGTAAAGGGCAGATCATGCCTACTCAACCTTGTGGACTTCTTTGAGAAGGTCACCAAAGGAATAGATGAGGGCAAAATCATTCACACTGCCTACCTTGATCTTGCCAAGGCATTTGACACAATGCCCCACTTGGGCATTGTTGTCAAACTCAAGAGATTAGGTACAAAACCGTATGTCACCCAGTGGAAAGCCAACTGGCTCACAGACAGGACCCAGGAAGTTATAATTGGGGAGTCCACCTCTACAAAGAGGCAAGTCCCAAGTGGAGTCCCTCAGTGACCAGTCCTTGGACCACTCCTTTTTGGCATTTACTTCTCAGAAGTCAAGGCCAATGTCAGTGGTCTATGGCTGACTAAATTTGCAGATGATTGCAAATTAGGAGCTGTCATTGAATCTCACACTGACACAAATATTCCTCAGGAAGGGCTGACACAGACATACAACTGGTGTCAGAGTCATGGACTAAAAACTAAATGCCAAGAAATGCATAATAGTATCCTTTGGGAATTCATCCATCCCTGGTAACTATCATATTGACAACACACCCCTTAGAGTTGACCCAGTAGTCAGGGACTTAAGGACACACATAGATAGTAATCTAGCCTTTGATCATAACATGTCTACAGTGGTGAGGAAATCATTCTATGTTACGCAACCTATAAACAAAGGAATAGCATCTAAGTCCAAGGAAATCATTGTTCCACTGTATTTGGCATTCATCAGACCTATCTTTGAGTACAATGCCCCCTTTGGTATGTACCTAACCAGGCATATTCAACAACTGGAATGTCTACAGAGGTTCCTCACTAAAAGAATACAGGGCATAAGTAATATGTCTTATGCAGACCGCCTCAAGGCCCTATCCCTGTATTCTGTCTCCTACAGGCTTTTGAGGGGAGATCTATGCCTGGCATACAGGGCATTATCAGACCCCACTCTGATGGACCTCCTGCATATCCACAAAACAAACAGTACCAGAATTACCTGTTCTAAATACTTAAACCTTGCCTGTGATATAAATAGGACCTGCTGGAGAGATAGGTATCTATCCCAGAGACTACCCCATCTATGGATCAGGCTCCCCATCCATGTGAAGCAGAGTTCCTCCCTAATACAATTCAAGTGCTACTTGGAAAATTGGATGGGAAAATGGAAATTCATCCCTGGTTTGGTACCTATGTCTCTGATGCAAACAGGTAACTTGTAATTGGTTTATCTCCCAGGTCCATGCTTACACTCATCAAGGGTATCAGAACTCATCAGAGATTTGGGATGCATGGCAAGGCTTAAAAAGGCCCTTGTGGCTGTTAGCCCAGTAAACACCTATGAACCTATGTTTAACTAAAAGCATTGTGATTCTGCTATACTATTTTTTTATTTTAATTTTCAGCATGATAGAGAGGGGACTGATTAGAAAAGGGAAAAAAAAGAGTAGGAGTGAAAGGAAGTCCCACTCAAGCAAATCCAACCAATAATAAGTAAATGTCGTGTAATTCAACACGCTGAAGTAGTGTAAACTGTACAATATAAATACAGCTAAACTAAAGGTTTTCTACATAGTGAGTTTCTAATTAATGATCTATACATAGTAGTCTAAATTTCTACCTTTTCATTCTGCCCTCATTAGAAATTAAAATTCTTTTCTAGCTTTTAACATTTAATCTAGTACTTGCATTATTTTTTTTTCTAAAACTTTGATTTTTATATATATATATATATATATATATATATATATATATATATATATATAAAATATTAAATAAGCTATATATACTAAATCAGGTTCTTGATGTCAAAAAAGAAGGTACAGGCCACATATGTGCTGAGAGTTTTGGGTTCCATGGCAGCAGCTAGTCTCCTAGTCCCCCTAGCACGACTACACATGAGGGTTCTGCAATGGTTGTTGTTGACTCAGTGGTCAATGCAAAATTTTCCTTTATCTCATCAGATTATCATCATGGAATCGTGCAAAAATGATCTCCTATGGTGGTTACAGCCCCTTTGTCCTTCCTCAGCCGAATACAGTGCTGACCATGGATGCTTCCCAGATCAGGTGGGGGGGGGGGGATTATTTGAGGATGACAGTCCAAGGC
Source organism: Protopterus annectens (assembly GCF_019279795.1). Lineage (NCBI taxonomy): Eukaryota > Metazoa > Chordata > Ceratodontiformes > Protopteridae > Protopterus > Protopterus annectens. Next base: position 416,628,667 of record NC_056730.1, on the reverse strand, counting down.
CTATGGCAAGAACACAAAAGCCACTTGCACATCTGTTCTGGAGATGAAAGCAGTGCTCTATGCACTGCAGGCATTTCAGGACTCTCTACCAATAGGGACGGTTGCAGTTCAGACAGACAACATGTCAGTAGTGTGGTACATAAACAAGCAGGGAGGAACCAAGTCTTACCCTCTATGCTGGGAGGCTAAACGAGTATGGCAATGGGCAATCACTTCTCAATGTTTTCTGATAGCAATGGACATACCGGGGGAATCCAACGTGATAGCGGACAAACTCAGCAGAGCATTTCTGTTGCCTCAAAAGTGGTCCCTGAAAGCAGAAATTATGGGAAAGATCTTCCAGAAGTGGGGCCAGCCTTACTGCGACTTTTTCGTCATGTCCATGAATGTCAAATGCAGCAACTACTTTGCCCTCATTCCTCCTCCAGGAAAGTAACCCAGGGATGCACTGGTTCATAATTGGCCCCCAGGACTACTCTATGACTTCCCCCCTTTCCCCCTAATTCCCAAAGTACTGCAGAAAACCAGCTCATTGAACAGCACCATGATCCTCATTGCTCCTTACTGGCCTCGACAAGTTGGTTCCCCTTTCTTTGGCCCCATCTATTGGAGGAACCTTGCATTTTGGATCCAATTCCAGACCTCTTGACCCACAATTTGGGGGAGTTCCATCCATCTATCCAAACCCTCAAGTTGACAGCATGGCTGCTCCAATTCCACACTTAGCCAGGTGTTACTCCTTCTCCCCTGCAGTCAGTCATATTCTCACCTCTTCCCACAAACCATCCATGAGGAGATTGTATTCCAGTAAGTGCAGAAGATTTTCATGCTGGGCTGTGGGACAGAACATAGAACCCTTTACAGCTTCTATTACTGCAATCCTGGAAATTCTTTCCAAACTTTTTGATGAAGGAGCTGCAGCAGCTACCATCAGAGTTCAGTTGGCAGCTATCTCTAATTTCCATACAGGAGAAATGGCAGTTCCCATTATGTCCCATAAGTTATGTAAAGCTTTCCTCAAAGGTAATTTCCTACTCAGACCCACGACTGGAGAGCCCACAGTCCCATGGAATCTAAGTCTTGTTCTAACCTCGCTCATTTTACCACCCTTTGAGCCCACATCTTCTTGTGATTTGAAGTATTTGTCAGGGAAGACTCTCTTTTTGGTAGCCATAACCTCTGCCAGAAGGGTATCAGAACTACAAGCTCTTTCTATTCATACCCCTTATATAATTTTTCACAAGGACAGGGTATCCTTGAGAACCAATCCCTTGTTCCTCCCAAAAGTTTGGTCAGAAAACAATATCAACCAATCCATTGAGTTACCGGTGTTCTTTCCAAACTACAACAACAGAGCTGAGTATAAATTGCATCCGTTGGATGTACATAGGCAGTTGTGTTTTTACCTACATAGGACGAGGGACTTCAGAAAATCCGACCAGCTCTTTGTGTCCTTCTCTGACAAAAAGAAGGGATTGCCAATTTCCAAAGTAACTTTGTCAAAATGGCTTACTGATTGGATTTTCTTTTCTTACAGTAAGAACGATAAACAACTACCAGGGAAGATAAGAGGACATTCCACAAGAGCAGTCTCAACATCCTCTGCCTTTCAGGCCAGACTTCCTATTGATTCTATTTGTGCAGCTGCCACATGGGTGAGACCTCATACCTTTATCACTCAAAACAAAGTAGATGTGGCCTCCAGAACAGGTCTTCCTTTGGATTCACTGTATTAAAGAGTCTTTTTTCCTGATCCACCCTGGGATAATGGTGCTAGGGATGCTGTCCCAACCAGCAAGAATTACGGCGAGATAGGACAACATAACATTAAGAAATTATATACCTACCATAATGTTCCATGTTTGCTGTCCATCTCGCCTACATTCTTGCGTCCCACCCTCCTACACCCATCCTGTATTCCTGGAGGAACTGGTGGACAATTCTGTACCTATGTACATAGTTATGATGATTTGGAGTCTCTGTTTTTTTGTCTTGTACAAAAGACTTGTGTGTGTGTGTGTGTGTGTGTGTGTGTGTGTGTGTGTGTGTGTGTGTGTGTGTGTGTGTGTGTGTGTGTGCGTGTGTGTTTGTGTGTGTATACATATATATATATAGATATATATATATATATATATATATATATATATATATATATATATATATATATATATATATATATATATATACACACACATATATATATATATATATATATATATATATATATATATATATATATATATATATATATATATATATATATATATATATATTTTTTTTTTTCAATTTGAATCATCGAATGTTCAGAACATTGACGTTCTGATCATTGAGACCAGAGCATCGATGTTCAGAACATCAAAAATTCAAAATGAACCGTTAAAAAAAAAAAAATCACAAACAATATGTTATGCAGGGGGGCTTTGCCCCCTGCACCCCCCAAGTGGAGGGCTGTGCCCCCCACACACCCCCTACTTTGATATTCCAACTCCGAGATTGCACTACAGTAGGGTAAGGGAAATCTCCCATTTTCCGCTATATGTGGTAGCGCTAAACGGGAGATTTCCCATACCCTGCCTGCAATGCCAACACTCAGATGGCACACACACAACATGCAGGGCACCATGCTGCCCTGCAAATACACCCAACATTCCACAATCTCACTTACCTGGCACTTCCACTTTAAACCTTCGATGTTTTGAACATCGATGTTCTGGTCTCGATGATCAGAACTTCAATGTTCTGAACATTCGATGATTTAAGGGGAACCCACACACACACACACACACACACACACACACACACACACACATATATATATATATATATATATATATATATATATATATATATATATACACCTTTTGGTATAGCTATTTTGGTTAGTCTAAATCTTTTGCTTGCAAACAAGATCTGGGGATATGGCCCAGTGCATTATGGGATAGGGGTTAGCCTCAAGCTAGTGGAGGCTCTCGAGCTTTAGTATTCAGCCGAGTTAGAGCCATGAACAGCTCTGAACCCAACCAGCAAGAATGTAGGCGAGATGGACAACAAATAAGGAATGTTATGGTAGGTACATAACTTCTTATTTGTAGCTGTATGGAGTTTAGCTCCGTGATCAAAATGCATATCAGCTACTGGTACTGAATTTGTGATATATTAGCTAAATGTTCTTTAACACACTGAACTACACAATGTCTCTGGACATTATTCATGAAGATTGTGAACCTTGGAGTAAGGGCTAGTATGTTACGTTATTGAATGGTGTACCAAATTCCTAAGTGATTCATAAACGTGGGTACACGGTGGGATAAGACCCTATATACAGTCTTACATCACTGCCATAGTACTTCCTGCAAATATTAAAAATACAAACAAACCTCCTCATGGCTGCACATAATTTAAAGACATTACACCAGTGTGGCATGTAGTGGCCCCTACCATATAGTTTATGGGACAAGAACTGCAAGCCTACATTTATTATATCACATTGGACCATGTTGATCCCCTTCCCTACTGATATGCTTTTTACTTACCAGAGCTGAACAATATACTAGTACCTAAATAAAAAAATATAAACAGAAAGCCCTTCATTAGTGGGTGGAAAGCACATTATCCCTATGAGGAAGGTAAACCTGATTCCACAATCACACATTTCTCTGTCTCCATACAGTGAACGGGAGATATCCAACCACCAGATGCATTAATTATCATAATAGAGTAATGTCCCAAGCTCAGTCATCAAGGGTAATTTATTGATTGATTGACTAATTGATATGATTGTTTGTTAACCAGGCATGTGGGCTGGTACATGATCCTCTTCAGCAACTATCTGCCCCATGGTTGGGAGGGTGGCCTAATGGTTAAGGTGTTTGCCTTACAAACACAAGGTACAGGGTTTGAATCTCACAGGGGGATAATTGGCTAGGCTTAAAATGGCTCGCAAGGGCAGTTAGCCTAGTACTAATCTATGAACCTATGAACAAGGCAATTAGAACTAACGAACAAGAAACAGAAGCACAATGAGAACAATTGCAACACAACAAGAAGAGAATGCTATTTAGGGAGCAATAGCAACAAATAACTATAATTCCAATTAGGAAAAGTAAAACATGAAATGTAAGCTAAGTAAAGTAATATGCATCAATTATATACAAAGGGAACATTTTAATACAATAACAATTTACAGTTTTATATAGTATAAAATTATGTACAATAAATGAAGTGGTTACTTATCATAAGCTAGATGAAAGAAATAGCAGATGATTTTCATAAGTAGAGAATCAACAAATCATTAACAACGAGCTACATGAGGCATAGGTGCAGCCTTATCTTAAGTTTCTAAAAACAAGCACATTTGTATTCATGTGAAAGGTATTCCTTTTTTTTCCATGAAAAAAGTAAGATTGTTCTAGGCAGTTTTTTCCTTGGAGGGAGGGGAGGAGAGTGTGTTCCAAGAAGCTGGACCCAGTTTATAAACAAAACTCACAGACAACAGGACAGAAATGAGGTCTAACATGAAAGTAATTTTAGACCACATTGAGAATCCAAATTCTTGTACTGAGCATTTGTTTACAAGTGAAGCACATTATTCAGTATCATGATCCATGTCTACAAATCATAGGTGTGCTAAACATCCTGAGCACAGTACCTGTACATTTCTACATACTATGCTTTTTGAATTCCGGGGCCTGTGTATATTGCTCTTTCTCCTGCATGTATTCTTCTTCATCTCCATAAGAAAATGCTATTTCTGCCCTGACTATGATCCAGACAACCAGGATGCAAATAATGGCGCAGGTGGTGGAACAGCCATCCAAAGGAGAGTGAGAGTGAACAACTGACACTAGCTTGCTCATACTGGGGGGGGGGGGGGGGAGAGGTGGTGTCCAATCAGCCGATCACCACACAAGTGGAGGCTTACATGCAACCATATAGCCAAACTGGAGGCTGAGCTCTCTCATCTCAAAACTGGTGTAACCAGTCAGGAGGAGAAGGTAACCTCACACAACACAATTCCAGTATCACATAGTCCCACCACAACAGCGAACCAAACACATAAAAACACAAAAACATACTCGGAGGCTCTAAACAAAAATCTACCTAAGCAACAGAGACCTCCAAAGCAGACATCCAAGCAAATGCTACCCCAAAACAAAACACATACAACACATAGCACACAAAGTCAGTGTGCCAAGCAGTCACAGCCCTTAAGGCTGAATAACACACCTGATACTCTTGTAATAGGTGACTCTATTGTCAGACACACTGACGTCCCACTCACCAGGCTGAACAAAGAGAAGGTCACAGTGAGCTGCCTGTCGGGTGCTAGGATCCGCCACATAACGCAAGCACTCAGGTCACTCCAAAGCAAATACAAATATGACTCAGTCATTGTACATGCTGGCGTGAATGACCTCAGACGTACCTCCCTCGACTACATGAAAAGAGACATAGAGGAGCTCTCTGATCATGTAGCCCAGGCCAGTATGACTCTGACCTTGAGCAGCATCTTACCCTCACCTAGAATGATGCCACAGTATAAAGACAAAATGATCGATTTTAACAATTGGCTAAAATGCTGGTGTCATTCAAAGGGGATCCAGTGTCTGGCAGCCTGGGATGACATGCTCAACAAGCCACGTTGCTTTGCTAGGGACGGCTTGCACCTGTCACCCCTGGGCTTTCAGATATTGGCAAAGGCTCTTGCCACCCCCATAGTGCCTTTTTTAGGCAAGGCTCAAAAGTTAAACCCACCCCCATAGACATCACAAGGAACAAGAAACTAAGGGTAATGCTGCTAAACACCAGAAGTCTTAACCTCAAGATGCACGCACTCAAAGCTCTCCTCAATATGGAGAACATCAATATCTGTGCAGTGACAGAAACCTGGTTCAAGGCTCTAGAGAGCACCCCAACACTACCAGGTTATACCTCATATCATGCTTTTCAGCCCCAAAACCCGGACTGAACCACAAAAGGAGGGGGAGTTTCCATATTTATCAAGGATATCCACACCTCCAGGTTAGTGGCATTGCACGAAGTATCGGAGACCATCCATGTGTAACTGACAGTGGGCAAGACTTCTTTTCAGTTTATAGCATCCTACAGACCACCCTCTCAAAGTCAGGAATCCCACTCGGCTTTCCTGAAAACATTGGAGAACATGAAGATCTCTCCGAACACCATTATATTGGGTGACTTCAACTACCCAAACATAGACTGGGAGCATTACTCAAGCCCCAGCACCTTAGCTCAAAGGTTCCTGGAATTTATAAACTCAAATGCTATGGAACAACTAGTCAGCACTCCCACAAGAGGGGAAAACATACTAGACCTGATCATTACCAACATGGGGACTCTATGCTCCATACCAGAAGTATATCCCTCATTGGTAAGATCAGACCATAAATTAATTTCACTGGATATCCACATCCCGACCCCACCCCAGCCCAGAAAACCACAGTGAAAAACTTCTCAAAAGCGAACTTCACACTTCTCAAAACCGAAGTGGAATCCTTCAAGGCCCCAGGGCCAGTGGAAACTACGGCCCAAACTGCAGAATCCTATATAAACGCATTCTACGGACATCTTCAGGAATGTATGGATCATGCTATCCCAAACAAAATCAAGACCCAATCATCCAAAGGTAGGCATCCAGTCTGGTGGACCCCAGCCATAAATAAACTGTACAACAGAAGGAGGAAGCTACTACATGATAGAGCAAAATCCCTAAAAGGGAAGGCATCTCTGATCAGTACTAGCAAAAACTTACGATCCCTCATAAAATCCTCCAAGGCCAGCTTTGAGAGAAAAATTGCACAGGACACTAAAGACAATCATAAGGCTTTTTTCAGTTATGTTAGAAACCTGGGATGCAACTCCCAGACTTGTTCTGAGTTGATTCTAAGCGACAAAAAATACACTGAACCCACAGACATCGCCAATATCCTGGCAGACAGGTTCAGTGCAAACTTTTCCACCCCCTCCCCCCCAAAAGAGCAAGTATCTATCCCAGCAGAGTGCAGCCTCCCAAACATCTCTGATGCTCAGGTGAAGGCCGCCCTCTCCAAAGCAAAAAACACTGCTTCCATGGGACCAGATGGCATCCTGGGTTGCGTCCTACATGAACTCCAAGAAGAACTAATCCCTCAAGTAAAACTGCTGTACAATCTCAGCCTCACTACAGGATATGTGCCCAAAGAATGTCATACAGCAACAGTGGTCCCACTCCACAAAGGTGGCGTTTCTGCAGACCCTGGAAACTATCGCCCCATAAGCCTGACTAGCCTAGTCTGCAAGGCTATGGAGAGGATCATCATGGAACTCATAAACAAAGACATTGGGGACCTACAGACACTAGATCCTATCCAATTTGGCTTTGTCAAGGGCAGATCCTGCCTTTTGAACCTGGTTGACTTTTTCAAAACAGTCACCAAGGCCATAGATGAAGGGAAGGTAGTCCACACAGCCTATCTGGACCTCACAAAGGCATTTGACACAATACCCCACTCGGGCATCATAGATAAGCTATCCAGCCTAAATATAAACCCCTATGTTACAAGATGGGTCGCAAACTGGCTCAAAGACAGAACCCACAGAGTCAGAGTTGCTGGAGCCATGTCAGACTCAAAACCGGTCACAGGTGGCATCCCACAAGGTTCTGTCCTGGGACCTCTCTTGTTCGGTATTTACTTTTCTGAGGAACAGGCCAATGTGGGAGGACTATGGCTCACCACGTTCGCAGATGACTGCAAACTGGGCGCCATAATTGACTCTCCAGCTGACACAAACATCCTTCAAAAAGGTCTCACAGAGATGGATAACTGGTGCCAGAGCCATGGTCTAAAGCTAAATGCCAAAAAGTGTATAGTCATACCCTTTGGCAAAAACAGTGTGCCCACAAATTACCGCATAGGTGGTAATCCATTAAGTACAGAGAAAGTAATTAGGGATCTGGGGACCCAAGTTGATAGCAATCTCTCCTTTGACAACCACATTGCCAAAGTGGTTAGAAAGACCTTCTACATAGCCCACCTCATCATGAAAGGATTCACATCTAGATCAAGAGAGGTAATCGTGCCCCTTTATTCATCCCTCATCAGACCCATCATAGAATACAATGCCTCCTTTGGGATGTACCTTACCCGACACCTGCAGCAATTAGAAAGACCCCAAAAGTACCTCACCAGGAGGATCAAGGGACTCAAACAGATGCCATATGCTGCTCGGTTAAAAATCTCCAGGTCTACTCATTTGCATACCGCCTACTTCAAGGTGATCTATGCCTGACATATAAAGCTATGTCCAACCCAGAATTAATGGACATTCTCCACCTCAGTAAATCTAAATCCCTTAGAGTCACGTGCTCGAGGGACTTGAACCTCAGCACAGAAATAAATAGTACATGCTGGAGGGACAGATTCATAACCCAGAGGCTCCCTTCACTCTGGAATAGAATTCCAATTCATATTAGGCAGAGCACCTCACTGACTCTCTTCAAGAAGAATCTTGATGAGTGGATGGGGGATCGTAGGTTTGTCCCGGGGATTACTTCCGTGTCACTATTAGACAGAGGAACAGTAAACTAAACTTTAAAAAGGGCACAGTATACTCAAATCAAGGGGTGGCGTAAGCCAAACACAATCGGGCTAGGCTTATAAATGCCCCAGGGCAGATAGCCTAGTATGAACCTATGAACCTATGTCTGGACACAGCATGTGAGCTTGTTGATCCAAAAGAAGTGATGGAACCCCTTATCAAGTATGAGTAGAAGCACCTAGCTACATGGGCAGGGCATAAAATATTCCCAGTTACATGGGAGCTCACATCAGCCACCAATGACACAGTCATGTCCTAACTCAGAAACACCGCATTGTCAGAGTGCCAGCAATGACACAAATCACCTCCATGCCTGCATGAGTGAGGATTCTTCTGGCCAGCTGTCTCCTTCATCCTGGAGACTCCCAATTGATAAGGTAATATATGAGATCAAAACAAATGGTGGGTTGATAGTAAGCAGGAATAAAGAACATAGAAAAAGTGCTTATTCTGTCATTTGTTTTAATTAAAATAATTGTATGTCTACATTTTCTTAACATATGTGATAATGCTGAGAGTAAAGTGAAACTATATCTATTTTACTTAAGATTGTCCTTTTCTGCTAATATATTATTTCCTGTTTTCAAAACCAGATATTCATCTTGATATGAGACAGACGTCAACATAATTAACCTTAACTTCTTAAAAGCAGCTAAGAGGCGCCAAAGATCATCACGCTATACCTGCAATAATCAATTTGAAATGAAAGTCCATCTTTCCTTTTAGGAAATCTATGTATTTTTTTTTTATTTTATTTCTTCTTTATATGCTTTTCCATATCATTATTTATATCTTGCAATGCTGTGTTTTTTTATTTTATTTCTTCTGTATATCATTATTTATATCTTGCAATGCTGTGTTTTTTTATTTTATTTCTTCTGTATATGCTTTTCCATATCATTATTTATATCTTGCAATGCTGTTTTTCTTTTAACTACACAATTGTATTTGGTTTCTGCCTCCTCAGCTCTAACAAACAAATAATTCCCAAAGACTCCTTCACCAAAACTGCCATACCTGTTCTCATAGTTTAATGAATTGTTACCAGGGTTTTTTCACCCTAGTGTTTTTAATGGTTTAATTTTCTTTGAAAGATCTCGAATTCCCACTGTCATTATATGAAAATCTTTCAAATAATGTCTAAAGCAGTAGATGCTAATCATAATTTTGAGGACTGAAATTGTCAATGATTTGGACATTTCTCCAAGATATAGTTTTATTTATTTATTTATTTATTTATTTATTTATTTATTTAAATTTGTTGACCGAATGGACGTAGGTCCATTTTCAGTGGAGGCCCGGGGAGAAAAGCTCCACAGTTAAAATAAACAGATAGTATATACATTGGATTACATAGTGAATAACAATTTACATAGCAATTACTTACAACATATTTACAGATGAAGAACATAGTACATCAGTAGACAACTAGAATCTTTATCTGTGAAGTGCATACCAGGCGTTAACAAATGTTACAAGAAGAAGAAGTTTGTGCTGTATAATAAGTACTGGCTTATGAGCATCTGAGCTTGCTATAATCAAGGTAGTTAGTGGAGTGGAAAGAAAGGTAGTGGTTGGATGGGGTGGATGATATTAGAGTGGGAGTTGCAAGGGCATAGCCAGCATGTTTTTAGTTGCGCTTTTAGTAAAGTTTTGAAGTGGGTGCATGATGGTATGGAGGTAATTGTGGGTGGGAGTGAGTTCCATAATTTGGCTATGGCGCAAGAAAATAGTGCTTCACCAGCAGAGTTATTGGCTTTAGTGATCTGCAAGTGATTTTTGCTGCTGGATCTTAGTGGTCTGGTGGTCTGAGATATAGTGATCTCAGAAGAATTATATTTAGTATAGCTATGTCACTGAAATAAAACAAACTCTGGATTAAGGCTATGAACTGATCCCTGTGGTCCTGAGTTTGATTCCATTTGACATCTCTATAACTCTGAGCAAGTAATTTAACCAGACAGTGCTCTGAGGAAATTGGGCTACACTGCTCTATGATTTCCTAGACTGTGTGCCTACTAGCTACCTATAAGTTCCTATGTGTGAAGAGAGACAGTCCCCTACAAATAAATTATTTTAAAATGTCACAAGACCAGCTGAAAGCCATACAAATGAACACACAAAATAAATAAAACAGTAAAACCACTACCAGCATCTATCATGGAACAACCAACTTTAATATAAAAATATATACACACATGACTTAGTGCTTTCGCCTTAATACACTACAGGGCATCTTCAGAGTTGTAAGAGTAAAAGAAATCATGACTTAAATATACTATATATATATATATATATATATATATATATATATATATATATATATATATATATATATATATAGAGAGAGAGAGAGAGAGAGTATATTGACGTCATGATTTATTTTACTCTTACAGCTCTGAAGATGCCCTGTAGTGTATTAAGGCGAAAGCACTAAGTCATGTGTGTATATATTTTTATATTAAAGTTGGTTGTTTTGTGATAGCCGCTGGTAGTGGTTTTATTGTTTTATTTATTTTAAAATGTCCTTTTTTACAATTTTGGGTGATCTGGTACTTACAATTCTGGACATGTAAATTGTGATAGGGAACAGTTTGTATAGTTAACTTACTCTGGATTTCCAGACGAGTTTCATGTGACAGAGCCATCAGACAGAGTGACTTATTTTTTTTATTGACATAAAGGTCTATAAATTCTGAGAAAACAATCTAAAATTATTTTGCTCTGGACATATCTTTAGCTCAGTAGAATATTTTTCCCAACAAAACTCCTATCAAAAGTTAATACGTTCCTGTCATAATAAAACAGCAATATATTTTGGATGAATATCTCACTGTGAGAGTTTTTTGCATCTTGGTGACCATTTTGGAAATACCATATTTTCCTAGTCATATGCAGTTCTCATTTAATATTCTTGTCACATCCTTATTTTTAGTAAATGCTAACTTGAAGGACATTTACATTTTGGAGATAACTGAATCTGTTTTCACTCTGTTTTGCATTGTAAAGTAAGGGCTGCAATGAATAAAGCGTTAGCATTTCTGGGTAACACTACTGAAGATACTATGGCAGTAAGACTGATAATAAAGCAATGAATTGGATTAATAAAAGAAAGGATGACTCTCATATGACTAGATATGACCTCTAGGAAGATAGATGTGATATTTTATCACTTTCCTTAAATATCTGATATACAGTTTTATTAAAAAAAATAATAATAATTAAAAATTCAAAAAAAGCAATGCAGCAGCCTAAATGCGCTACTTGGTTTTCATGGACTGTAATCTGAAGACTAAACACTCTACTGCATTTGTAATCCAAAGGTTAAACACCCTTCTGCACTTGCAAACTGAGGGTTAAATACCCCAATGCACTTGTAATCCGAAGGCTAAACACCCTACTGCACTTGTAATCTGAAGGCTAAACACCCCGCTGTACTTGTAATCTGAAGGCTAAACACTCCACTGCACTTGTAATCTGAAGGCTAAACAACCTACTGCATTTGTAATCTGAAGGTGCCTTAGCTCTGTTTTGTATTTTTTATGGAAATCCTTAGAGATTACAAAAGAAAATGTTCTAAATTGTAACCAATGGCTTTTTCATGTGGAGAATCAGGTTATATATTCTTGTGACTCTCTTAGTAAAATAATTTCCTGATGTTTGAACCTGTCCTGACCTATGTTTAACTATTCTGACTTCATAAAACTGTGTGGCACCCTCAATGCATGTTCTTATTAATTTTCCTTAGAGCTTCTATGTGTGGAGATTTTACAGACCAACTCAGATATAGGATTACTGTGACTTGTTTCTTTTAAAAGTCCTCATACATGACAGACAAGATGAAGGCTTGTCAAAGAAGAATGATATAGAGTGTTAATGACTATCAGATATGGCTAACAAGGAAGGAGAGAAGCACAAACTCATAAATGCCTTGTGAACTGCTAATGACCATGCAACTTGACTGGCAATATGAACAAGACTGTGGTGATTCAGAAGAGACTGCCAAAGATGATGTTGCTACATTACATCAATGAACATCGTATATTTAGTATTCCTGAAACAGTGGTCAATTAGCTGAGTGTTACAATATGTTAATCCTGGGGTCATAATTATTCACAAGCAGTTCTAACAGTATAGATACTATGGTGTTGTACTGCTGTATCTGTGTATGTGAATTCCAAGTAAATACAATGCTTTTCAATGGGCAGAATTTTGTCATTTGGCACAGACATGTTTGCGCAGTCCTTTGGAAGATCCACAGTTTGCTAATCTATCAGTGCATACTTGCATACACATGCTCTAACATGTTGTATAAAGGGGCCTGCCATTGTACACAGCACTGCTGTACTGTATGGAAGGGTCAATCAGTTCAGATGAGATGCAAGGAAATATGCAAAATATATATGTCTCTAAGTCCACTTAGGTTTAGTCCATATCCATGCAATCTGACCCTTCCAACACAGAGGTCACTGCACAGTTTTAGGGCTGTCTCTGAATCCTAACCACAAAGTTCCAAAATGGCAGAAAGAAAGGAAGAACAGTAGCTCACAAAGATAATTAAACAGCAGCAGGAATATTTTTCCTCTACAAGAGCACAATTGTCAGAAGATATGCCACAATAGGTAGTTGCAGGATTATCTGAAAGAAATGCATACAAATGTTATTTAACTAAAAGAGTAAATGGTATCAGGTTTTAACATGCCATGAAAGTAGCAGAAGCAACAGCTTTGAAAATGTGCATAATCTAATTTTGGTTTAGTATGCAATCAGTGTGGTGACAGGTTCTAGAGAATACATAAACTGTGGTAACCTAAGTTAAGCAATGACTATTCAACAGACCGATTAGGTTAAGAGGTTATGTTCTTCCAATGAATTTTGCAAGTTTTCTGATATTTCTGTGGCGTGTTCCTCCAATCTAATGTGGACACCAGCATCCCATTAAATGTGATCACAAGCATAACCACTGTTTTAGTTAGAGGTAAAGTTATGCAGAAGAATGGCAATCACATGTGTAATATAATATAATATAATATAATATAATATAATATAATATAATATAATGTAACATAACATATAACATAATATGATATAATATAATATAATATAATATAATATAACATAACATAACATAATATAATATAATATAATATAACATAACATATAACATAATATGATATAATATAACATAATATAATATAATATAATATAATATAATATAATATAATATAACAACATAACATAACATAACATAATATAATATAACATAGCATAACATATAATATAATATAATATAATATAATATAATATAATATAATATAATATAATATAATATAATATAATATGATATAACATATAACATAATATAATATAATATAACATAACATCATATAATATAATATAATATAATATAACATAACATAACATAACATAATATAATATAATATAATATAATATAATATAATATAATATAATATAATATAATATAATATAATATAATATAATATACAGCTACTGCCAAAATCCAGCCCATTTTTCAATCAGTTAAGTAAAATTAATGTCCTATGGTAAAAATTTTACATTTCCACATTATATTATTCAAAACATTTCCCAATTCAAATTTGTTTTACCACTTTTAAGCAAGGTACCATGAAGAAAATGGCTACTTCATATTTTCCAGTGGTGCATGATGTTTGGTCTTGAAGACAGTCTGAGGGACCAAATTGCAACCTTCACTTCACTGTGAGCAAAAACAGGAAAAGCTCACAAAATCTGCATTGCAATTAGGTAATGGAATCATCATTATTAGAAGAAATGTCTTACTTTTTTAAATAATGTCATTGCATAATGTGATCTCTATTACATAACCATCTCTACAAATCAATGAACATGGTAACATAACCCACACCAATTGTAAGGAAATTCTGCCACTGTAACATTAGGACGATGAGATGGCTTGCTTTTAATGTGCAGGATGGGTATATTTGGATTTTCTATTGTTTTAAGAATATATTTTGAGTTGTTTAAAGAATAGATATGTTTTTTTTTTGAATGAGGGATAGCAGTTAACAAAATTAACTTTTACATATATTTTGCCTCTTACCTTTACCAGAAAATGGCAGCTAACTACACTAGCATGTGTTTCAGCATGGCCAGTAATCACATTGGTGTGGGTTTGCACCAAATGTTACTTCACACTTTGAATGGCATGCACTTCAATGAGAAGCATAACTTTCCATCTTTTTAATTATATCTGCACATCACTGTCTTATACGGTACAGAACTGAAGCATATAGGCATGCAAGTACATCAGCAGAGGGAGGCTAGTGCCTGTAGTCCATCCAGCTGTACGTGTGGGGCTGTTAAGCAGCCATGCTAGCCTTCCCATTGTCTTGCACACACACATACACACACACACACACACACACACACACACACACACACACACACATACACACACACACAAGCATGCACACACACACACACACACACACACACATATACACACACTCATAGGCATGCACATGCACACACACACACATACACACACACACACACACACACACACACACACACACTCATATCCATGCACATGCACACACACACACACACGCACGCACGCACGCACACACTCAAATACACATACACACACACAGACACACATGCGCGCGCACACACGCACACACACTCATAGACATGCACATGGACACGTATACACACATATACACACACGCACATTCGAAGACATGCACATGCACACATACAGACACACACACACACACACACACACACACACACACACACACACACACAAAAACGTTATTTATCCCAGAATGCTTCTCCAAGCATGGATTATCTCAGTGGATAACTAAATAGCTGCAGCTCTTTTGAATTTATGTAAAGCTACTTAGTGCTAGCTGATCACAGCAGCAGCAGTCCCTAGGAAACATGAAAAAGTGATTATTCAGATAAATATTACAAGTAAGTGCAGAATAACTGTATTTACAATACAGATATTTTGGTATTATTTAGACTGCCTCTTACAAAATAGCAGCTGGATTACTATCTGTCAGGAAGGGAATAACACAAGCTCCATAATCTGTTATCACACAATTTTGCTAGGAAATGAATCTAACAATATAGTCAACAAGGAAAGTACATGGATCATTTATTTTTATGGTTATGTGACCAAATCTGAAATCTACTAACTTGCATTTTATGATAACATAATGCTCCAAATGCCCATTTACATGTGCTTAACGTTTCCCAGGCAACACTGGCTCTGTTTGGAAACTAAACTTGGCATGCAGCAATAGTATCAGAAAATGACTCACACCTGGTTAGCTCAGATCAATACATCACATGGACAACAGTGTGTTTTTGTATTCTTGACCTTAGTGAAATAAATTGAAATTTCTGCAGGGTCACTTGAAGGCTTGATCAGACCCACTATTTCCTAGGAATCTTACAGGGACACAAATGGTCATAGAACCACTGTGAGCTAAATTGTAACACACTCAATGCAATAACCTTTTCAGTCCTCATTTAAATATAAAGTGAGTTCTTCTGTCTACAATGTGAACACATTTTTTTCATTGTGCAATATAGAAGGCTGCCATTTGCACTGTTAACGTATTCACTTGAATAATACAATTGCAGCTCTGTAACATTTTTTCAATTGTTATTGCAGTTATTTGTTAATGGCAACCTGGGAGCACTCTCTGTTTAGTGAGTTGTACAATCACAAAGAGAAGGCTGGGAGACTCAAACAAGACTACAAAATGAAGTCCATTAGCTGCTGTTAGCCTTATCTATACAAAAGAAACTAACAACAATCAAAACAGAGAGCATCTGTGGTCAGATGTATAAAATGATGTACATGATTCAAATGCATAATATACTGGTGAACTTCTGCAGTGTGCTATGTGCCTGTGCATTTGTGTGTGCGCACGCGTGTACACACACACACACACACACACACACACACACACACACACACACACACACACACACACACACACACACACACACACACACACACAGACACATACACTCACACAAAGACAGGCACACATAAACACACAAACATACACAGATACATATAGTGGAAAAGTCTACTGAATATTTGCATATAATCCATGGCATAAACCTCTAAAAAGCAGGTGTGAATGAAGTAATTCATCTAGAAGATGGACGCAGTAATTCTGGTGAATAATACAAGTTACATAGGACAGAAAGTTAATTGCAGCACAAGGGAGATGTGTAAAATATGAATGGCAGGATGAAAACGTTGTATCAAGCAATCAAGCAGGAAGAAATCTTTGCAATGAAAAGATACAAAACATGTGAGCCGTATGCCTGCTGGGAATGCTAGCTATGCAGATGTTACCAGTTTGAAAAAAATACTAGTGTCTCTCTCCCACATGAATGAAGAAGAAATCTGTATAGAGTAATGTATTTCTGTACTTGGCACCACCATAGCCACATGCAGGACATTTAAATGATAGCACTCACAGCACACTGCTAATAGCATGTGTTCTGTGAAGATGATGCCAGTAATTGTGCTCTTGGATGCTCACTCCTATCCTTCATTCAAACAGGGATTCAAATCAGCAGTACAGTACTATGTACAAGGCAAAAAACAACCCAGAGAACCTATTTGCTGTGTGTCGAGAATGCGGTTCAAAGGTCCTGGTAGGTCAGGTGATGCATTACATATTAAGAAGGTATGTAAGTTACCTTTAGCAGACATTGGGTTACATAGCATTTTGCTAGACAGTGGGATAATCACTATGCATGATGACTGAGACACAAATGCAAATGTGGAAGGAATGACGGGTGTTCTGGCTAAGGATCTATTATTATGGGCAGATACACAATACAGCAAGCTCAGTTTTGTGTTCTCCATGAGGGAGAGAGACTTCAAACAGATGGCAGGAGAACCAATTTAAGGAAGGCATGGTGTCCTCAAATAATGAATGTGAGAAGATCTCCAATTTGAAAGTAGGCAGTTATTTAGGAACATGTATTCCCTTAACAGTGTGGTTCACCTTCAACTTAACCATGGAATGAAGGCAGTCGAGAGAGAGTTATAGACTGAAAAGGCAGACATTGTCAGAATGAGATAGTAAATTAGAAGCACAATAAGAAAAGTGCATAATGATGTTATGAAAATAATGAAGATGCATCAGAACTTCAGTCACAAAAACAGCAAGCTTTTGTATAAATTGAATGCAAACATGTAAATGGAACTAAAGAAAAATGTTTATGGGAAATATGCAAAAAATTACAAACTGTAACAAAACAGATAAAGACAGAGAACCATACAAATTATAGAACAATGGACTAGGACAGACAGGAAAAAAGTACTAACTACAGAAATTATAACTAGTTTTATCATAAAGGGTAAAAAGGTATTTTATAGCTAATCAGACAAAGAAGGGAAAGTAGAAAGTGCTTCCACTTTCTCCTTTAGGAACTAGAATTCAAATGAACTGCTGTATATGTTACAATCTCTGGTGACAAAAACTCCAGTCCAAGTCCAGGAGCACATAGCTTCATAGGTTAATAGGTGTGTACTAGGTTAATGGCCCTGGGGCCTTTACAATCCTAGCCATAGGATTACCCTAGCATAGTACCACCCGACCTTAGTTCTCAGTGCCTCTGTCAAGTAGAGCCACTGGAGTTATCCCAGGGGTGAATTTTCTGTTTCCCATCCACTCATCAAGATTTCTCTTGAAGAGGGTCAGTGAAGTGCTCTGCTTGACATGTATGGGAAGTCTATTCCATAGCATGGCCAGTCTCTGGGTTATGAAACTGTCCCTCCAGCATGTTCTGTTAATTGTGGTAATGAGGTTGAGGTCCCTGGAGCGTGTGGTGTGAAGAGATTGGGATTTCTTTAGATGTAGCATTTCTAACAGAGCTGGCTCAGACATGGATTTGTAAGTCATGCAGAGATCACCTCTAACTAGGCGATATGAGACAGAGAATAGTTGTATTTTTTTGAGTCTGTCCATATAAGACAAGTGTTTAAGGCCTAGGATCCTCTTTGTGAGGTACTTTTGCGGCCTCTCCAGTTGTTGCAGGTGTCTAGTGAGGTACATGCCAAATGGGGCATTGTACTCGATGACTGGCCTAATGAGGGAAGAGTAGAGTGAGACAATGACCTGTTTCTTCCTGGATGCAAAATCCTTAGTAATGAGATGTGCCACATAGAAGGACTTTTGACCACTGTGGCAATGTGGTGATCAAAAGAGAGGTTGCTGTCATCCTGTGTTCCCAGATCTCTTATAATGCCTTCTATGTTCAGTGGACTACCATCAATGTGGTAATTCATGGGAACCGGGTTTTTTCCAAAGGGGATGATGACACATATTTTGGCCATGGTTCTGACACCAGTCATTGGTCTCAGTGAGGCCATTCTGTAGGATGTCAACATCACTTAGGGAGTTAATAATAGCTCCCAACTTGCAATGCTCTGTGAACTTTGTCAGCCAGAGTCCCTTCATGTTGGCCTGGACTTCAGAGAAGTAGATACCAAACAGGAGAGGACCCAGGACCAAACCCTGTGGGACTCCACTCGTGACTGGTTGGCAGTCTGACTTGGAGTCAGCTACTTTCACACTGTGGGTTCTATCTGTGAGCCAGTTTGTAACCCACCTAGTGATATAGCGGTTGATGCCAAGCTTAGTGAGTTTCTCTATGATTCCTGAGTGGGGAATGGTATCAAAAGCCTTGGCCAGATCAAGGCAGGCTGTATGAACCACCTTGCCTTCATCCACAGCTCTGGTGGCTGACTCAAAGAAGTCAACCAGGTTGAGCAGACATGATCTACCCTTCACATAACCAAACTGTGTGGGATCCAGAGTTTGGAGATTCCCTATATCCTTGTTTATTAGGTCCATGATGATCCGTTCCATAGCTTTGCATATCAGACTCATCAGGCTAATGGGGCGATAGTCTACAGGGTCTGTATTTGCTCCTCCTTTGTGGAGAGGGATGACTGTAGCAGTGCGCCATTTGGTAGGGACAAAGCCTGAGGTGAGGCTGTGATTGAACAGGGCACACAGGTGAGGTGCCAGTTCACTATGTAGTTCATATAGAACACAACCAGGGATATGGTCAGGTCCCGTATAAGCTGTATTCTTGGCTTTGGACAGTGCTGTTTTAACCTGTGCAGCAGTAAAACTGGGTGCCTGGCAATCTACTGGTATTGTGATTGGTCCTTTGGGGGATAAGGGGTAAAGTTGGCACTGAATCTGTCAGCCAGTATACTGGCAATATCTGTTGGCTTGGTATAGGAGGTACCATTGTGCAGTACCTCAGAGCAAATCTGGGTATTGCCGTGAAGATTCTTTACGTAACTATAGAAGGCCTAGTGGTTGTCTTTACTGTCTGCTGCAATTCTGTTTTCATAGCTAGCTTTAGAGGATTTAATGTGGGATCTCAACTTTTTGTTGAGGCTGATAAGGGAGTTTTTCCAGTCTTGGGACTTCATCTTATTCCGCATCAGTTTCCTCCTTCTGTTGTAGAGTTTGTTTATGGCAGGGGACCACCAGATTGGCTTCCTTTTTTTGGAGGAGAGCGTCTTGGTTTTATTGGGTATGGCGAGATACATGCATTTGTGTACGTGTCCATACTGTGCATTGGTGTATTATTCTGCAGTCACGCAAGTATTGTCCATTTACATGGGTGACGTCAAGTTAGCCACCTCTGTTTTTAGGAGCCAAATGTTAGCTTTGGAGAAGTTTTTCATGGTGGTTACCTTTGCAGGAGGGGGGTGGGGGTGGATTTCCAAGGTGATTAGTTTGTGGTCGGATCTAACCAGGGAGGAGCTGACCATTGGTGTAGAGCAATGGTCACCCGCGTTAGTAATAACCAGGTCAAGGATGTTGCTACCTCTTGTAGGGGTAAGAAAGAGCTGGTCCAGGGCATTGGAATTAATAAACTTCAGGAAATGTTGGGCAAGTATTTATTTATTTTATTTTACATTTGTTAACTGGGGGTGTCTGACTGAGCCAAAAAGGCCCTTTTTCAGCAGAGGCCTGGGGAGAAAAGCTCCACAAAGAAAAATTACAGACACATTCAGTTATTTAGACATGATCAGTATACACACAAATTACAAGAGACATGTTTTTACAGTGGTATGCGGCACATAAACAGTTGCAGTGGAGAGAACAAACAAAAAAATATTAATTTTAAAAATAAAGGTAATTAATAGATTTGTGGTGTACACCTGAAATTTGGAACATAGGTAGAATACATACATAGTGCACAGGTACAGCACATACATTGTAGATTAGCCAGCATTTGTGAGTAAGATTGAAAACTATTATCAAGTGCTCTAGATTTAGTATGTATATTTTATCAGCTTTCACTATCCTGGGGAGCAATCATGACACTGCCAACTTTGCTTGAGATGTTGCCTGATGAGGTCTTTAAAGGAGGCTTTGGATGATGTGTTTTGAATGCTAGTAGGGACAGAGTTCCATTTTTTAGCCACTGAACTACTATATAGTGCATCTCCAAAGCTATTGTAGCTGTTGGTGACTTCTAGTAGTAGTTTGCTTGATGATCTAAGAGGCCTTTTGGCTGAGTGATGTTATACTAGGTTTTTGAGGGCAGGATACTTATTGGGGAGGTAATAGATAGAATGACAGAGGCAGAGCTGATTATAGGTTAGGAGGTTGGGCAGTTCAAGCCAGTGGAGCTGTCTCAAAGCAGTACAGTGATGAGTTCTATATGAGCAATTTGCAGCAAAGCGGGCAATTCTGTTATAGCAGGCTTCCATTTTGTTTAGTACAGTTTTGTTGAGATTAGTCAGAATGGGAGATGCATAGAGTAGGGTGGATAGAAGCTGGGAGCGATTAATGGCTGATCTTGTGTTGTTGGTAAGAAATGGTTTGATATGGTAGAGTGAACCCAGCTAGGCATGTACTTTTTTAATAGTTAAGTTGAGATGACTATCAAATTTTAGGTGGGAGTCTAAAATTTGATAGTCATTTCAACTATTAACTATTTAAGTATATTGGTACATGAGTAGTTTACCCAGTTAATGGAGGGGTAGTTGAAGTCGCATAGTAAGAGAGTGTTAGGTTGAATCCTAATATTCATCAGGGTGCTTAGGAATGTGGAATGTGAGTCTTGGGACATGGTTGGTAACCTATAGCAGGTTACGACCTGAATCGCTGCCTTACCCAGTGTTAGCTGCACCTGAAGTATCTCTGATGTGTTATGTTGGGCTACCAGTCTGGAGGTGTGTGCATCCTTTATGAATATGGAAACGCCACTGCCTTTGGAGCTTCGGACCAAGTTCTGGGGCCGAAAGGTGTGGAATGAGTTATAGCCTGGTAGTGCAGGGGTGCTTTCTGCTGCCTTGAACTAGGTCTCTGTTACAGCACAAATGTCAATGTTCTCCATTTTAAGGAGTGCTTCAAGCGAGTACATGACCATCAGATTGCATTTGTTTGTAGCTGTTACAGTGGTAATTTGGTCTTTGGAACACTGCCTAAAAAAAGGCACTATAGGGGTTGCAAGAGCCTTGGCCAGTATCCAGAAGCCCAGGGGTGACAGATGCAAGCCATCTCTGGCAAAGCATCGAGGTCTGTCAATCATGTCATCCCAGGCAGACAGATACTGGATCCCCTTAGAATGACACCAGAAACTTAGCCAATTGTTGAAATCAATCATTTTCTGCTTGTACTGTGGTATCATTCTGGTTGATGGTAGGATGCTGCTCAGGGCTAGAGTCATACCCGCCTGGGCTACATAATTGGAGAGCTCCTCCATGTCACTTTTCATGTAGTCCAGGGAGGTACGTCTCAGGTCATTCACCCCCACATGTACAATGACAAAGTCATGTTTGTACCTATTGTTGAGGGACCTGAGTGCATGCGTTATGTGGTGGATCCTGGCACCTGACAGGTGGCTAACTGTTACTTTCTCCTTATTCAACCTAGTGAGTGGGACATCAGTGTGCCTCACTATAGAGTCACCTATGACTAGTGTGTTGGGCATGCTGTTTTGCCTTAGGAGCTTTGGTTGAGTGGCACACTGTTTAGGAGAGTTATGTGTTTCATGATTAGTGCTGTGTTGTGGTGGTCGAGTGCATTTCTGCCTTGAAGGTCTCTGCTGCTTGGGTAGATTTTTATTGAGAGCCTCCACGAAGGTGCGTCTGTGGTTTGGGTTTTTATGTGAAGGCAATGCTGGTGTGTGTTCTGGATTGCTATGTGTTCCATGTGGTGTGGTACAAGTGTTAACCTACTCCTCTTGACCAGCTATTCCAGTCTTGGATGGAGTGTGCGAGTGTGCGTGGCTTCCAGTTTGGATATATAAGTGCTTCTTTTACAAGTCTGAGTGTTGAAAGGTAAGAGAAGAGGGTTGTCGGTGTATATGAAGCAGTTGCTACATTGCCCCAAGAAGTCCAAGTTCACCAGGTTAATAGGGAAAGCACAGGGAGATCACCTTTAGACATGCCTGGAGGGGTGGGCATTGATAATAAGTACTGGATCCGTTTCATAGGTTCATAGGTTCATACTAGGCTATCTGCCCTAGGGCATTTATAAGCCTAGCCAGAATGTGTTTGGCTTTCGCTACTCATTTTAAATTTATTTTGCTATGCCCTTTTTCGAGGTTAGTATACTGTGCCTCTGTCTAACAGTGACACAGAAGAGATACCCGGGGTAAACCTACGATCTCCCATCCACTCATCAAGATTCCTCTTGAAGAGAGTCAATGAGGGACTCTGCCTAACCTGGACTGGGATTTTATTCCAGAGTGAAGGGAGCCTCTGGGTTATGAATCTGTCCCTCCAGCATGTCCTATTTATTTTAGTGCTGAGGTTCAAGTCTCTCGAGCGCGTAGCTTGATGGGATTTGGATTTTCTGAGGTGCAGCATGTCCATTAATTCCGGGTTGGACATGGCTTTATATGTCAGGCACAGATCGCCTCTGAACAGGCGGTATGCCACTGAGTAGAGCTGGAGTTTCTTTAACCGGGCAGCATATGGCATCTGTTTGAGCTCTTTGATCCTCTTGGTGAGGTACTTTTGGGGTCTTTCCAGTTGCTGCAGGTGTCTGGTAAGGTACATCCTAAAAGGGACATTGTACTCAATTATGGGCCTGATGAGGGATGAGTAAAGAGGCACGATGACCTCCCCTGATCTAGATGTGAATCCCTTCATGATTAGGTGGGCTATATAAAATGTTTTTCTAACCACTTTGGCCAAGTGGTTGTCAAATGAGAGATTGCTATCAACTTGGGTCCCCAGGTCCCTAATTACTTCTTCTGTACTTAATGGATTACCACCTATGTGGTAATTTGTGGGCACTTTGTTTTTGCCAAAGGGGATGACTATACACTTTTTGGCATTTAGCTTGAGGTCATGGCTCTGGCACCAGTTGTCTGTTTCTATGAGGCCCTTTTGGAGGATGCTTGTGTCGGCTGGAGAGTCGATTATGGCGCCCAGTTTGCAGTCATCTGCGAACTTGGTCAGCCACAGTCCTTCTGTGTTGGCCTGTACCTCCGAGAAATATATACCGAACAAGAGAGGTCCCAAGACTGAGCCTTGTGGGACACCACTTGTAACTAGTTTGGAGTCTGACATGGCTCCAGCAATTCTAACCATGTGGGTTCTGTCCTTGAGCCAGTTTGCAATCCATCTAGTGACATAGGGGTTTATATTTAAGCTGGTGAGCTTATCTATAATGCCCGAGTGGGGTATTGTATCGAAGGCTTTAGCGAGGTCCAGGTAAGCTGTGTGGACTACCTTCCCCTCGTCAATCACCTTGGTGACTGTTTCAAAGAAATCAACCAGGTTTAAAAGGCAGGATCTGCCCTTAACAAAGCCGAACTGGGTAGGATCCAGTGTCTGTAGGTCCCCAATATCTTTATTTATGAGGTCCATGATGATCCTTTCCATAGCTTTGCAGACTAAGCTAGTCAGGCTTATGGGGCAATAGTTTCCAGGATCTGTTGAGGCACCACCTTTATGGAGAGGGACCACTGTTGCTGTACGCCACTCTTTGGGCACATATCCTGTAGTAAGGCTGAGATTGAACAGTAGTTTTATGTTTGGGTTTAGCTCTTCTTGGAGTTCATGTAGGATGCAGCCCGGGACATCATCTGGTCCCATTGATGCTGTGTTTTTTGCTTTGGAGAGGGCGGCTCTTACCTGAGCATCTGAGATGTCAGGGGGGAAGCACTCTGCTGGGATAGATATTTGCCCTTTTGGTGGGGAGGGGGGGAGAAGTTTGCGCTGAACCTGTCAGCTAGGATGTTGGCAATGTCTGTGGGTTCAGTGTATTTTTTGTCATTTTGGACTAATTCTGAGTATATCTGGGAATTACCACTCAGGTTCCTAACATAACTAAAGAAAGCCTTGTGATTATCCTTAGTGTCCTGTGCAATTTTTCTCTCAAAGCTGGCCTTAGACAATTTTATGAGTGCCCGTAGTCTTTTGCTAATACTGATCAGTGATGCCTTCCCTTTTTGGGATTTTGCTCTATCATTTAGTAGCTTCCTCCTTCTATTGTATAGTTTGTTTATGGCTGGGGTCCACCAGACAGGACGTCTGCCTTTGGAGGATTGGGTCTTGGTTTTATTCGGGATCGCATGATCCATGCATTCCTGTAGAACATTTAGTACTGGTAGCACTTTTGTGTGCTACAATAATTGCTACAGGTAGTCTGGTAAAGTTCTAGACTAATAAGCTAGTATAAGTGCAGGAGAGGAGAGAACTAGTAGATCTAAGGGAAAAATTGAAGAGTTGACTCTGGCACTGCACAGAAGCTTACAAACAGTCCTGGATACAGCAAGTCTGTATCTGGACTAGACTAGTTACAGGAAAGGCAGGAAACAAGTGCAAATGCAAGCTTTTAAAGCGGAAAATGGAGAGAGATGGAAAAACTGTCCAAACGACCAATAAACTACAATTTCTGGGCCAGGAACCACTCCTCTTTTTGTAGATAGGCTACCTAGTGTTTATTACTCCTGCTGATAAGCTAGAAGGCTTCCCTCCAACAAAGAAAGGCTTGGGGGGCTCAGAAGCTTACAAGCAACCCTAGATACAGCAAATCTGTATCTGGACTAGACTAGTCATAGGAAAGGGGGGAAACAAGTGCAAATGCAGGCTTTTAAATCAGAAAGTTGAGAGAGATGGAAAAACTGCCCAGTCGGCCAATAAATACAATTTCTGGGCCATAAACCACTCCTTATGTGGTAGATAGGCTATCTAGTTTTTGGCACTCCCACTGATAAGCTAGAAGGCTTCCCTCCAACACAGAAAGGCTTGGGGGGCTCAGGAGCGTACAAACAGTCCTGGATACAGCAAATCTGTATATAGACTAGACTAGTTACAGGAAAGGGGGGAAACAAGTGCAAATGTGGGCTTTTAAATGAGGAAGTTGAGAGAGATGGAAAAACTGCCCAAGCGGCCAATAACTGCAATTTCTGGGCCTGAAACCACTCCTTCTGTTCTAGATCCTTCATCTAGTGTACTACCATGATAATCAAACTAAAATGAATAAATAAATAAGACACAAACCTAGACATTAAAGATCACTGATCCAGTTGCTGTTCCCGCTTTGACAGTAGAGCACCATCAACTCTCAAGATTTCTGTCTTTCTCTGTCTCTCTCTCTCTCTCTCTCTGTCTGTGTCTCTCTCTCTCTCTCTCTGTCATACAAATGTGATGTAATACATGCAGACAGCCAAATAAGAACAGAGGAAGTGCATCAACACACATCATCTCAGTCCAAGCACAGGAGCACATCCCCACCCTCACACAGGAAGTGTATCAAGTCATCACCTTAGCCTAGGTGCAGAAGCACATCCCTTCCCCCACACAGGAACTGTATCAATACACATCAAATCATTCCAGATGCAGGAGAACATCCCCATTCCTGCATGTAATTCAAGGTCCCCAACTTGAAAAAAAGCTGGCACTTCAGCAAAAAAGAATGGCAAATAAGACAAAGGGTAATAGAGCATCTGAAATACATAGATTTTAAAAAAGCTTCATCAAGGACTGTACTAATTTAATTCAACTCTTCAGGAACTTAACAAAGTGGAAAAAACAAAAGCAAGCATTTTGTATCCCTTGTAGGGACAAGGCTCCACACAGTCCCAAACATATTTATATACCAACCCCGTGGTCACACAACCATATAGGTAAAAGAAACTCACCAGAAAAAAATCACTGTCAGCACACACTTAGGAACCACATAAATAGTAATTTCCTATGGAAAACAGTGACAAAGAGTTGAACTTGTCCAGATGGAAGATAGTCAGGCTGTATCTTGAAAAAGCATAGCAAAGCCTTTTAGAACTATGTCATTGTACCTACTTCTCTGCCCTATGAATTTTTAAGTAGTTTAAAGCAAACTGTATCTTTTTTTTCATTTTTAAGCCATAATTGAACTAGTCAATGCATATTAGCTATGTATATGACCATAAATGTAAGGACATATACAATAATGCTCTCATAATCATTTGTCACAAAGTAAAGTAGTAATCTATGTGCATCTTGTAAAACAAATTGTATGATATCAACACTGACTTTTTGAAGTATGTCATCACTTGACTGTTTATAGACTATCTCTTGAAGATGACACGTTGCATTGTAAAAATTGACAGATGCTGTTAGTGCTGGAATAACTTTTCATTAAAGTGGCTCTGTAGGTTTGTGTATAGACTTAGATTGTTTATTTTAGGCAGATAGCACCTCCAGTAGTAAATCAACTCTAAATCTCGCAGGCACAACTCCCCCTACAGCCCAGATTAATAAGCACCTGGAACCATGGATCTACACTTTCCAACTGTCTGTATTGACCACCTGGTTGAAATGGGCATCCTGAGACAAGGTAGCAATTGTGCTATGTTTACTGACAACCAACTACTACTTAAGCCTACAAATACAGTATGTGAGAAATATAGTCTCTCACATGAAGCCACAACAAATAACAAATAGGTTGTCAGTATCACACAACACCACACTAAAGAAAAGTCCTAACAGTTCAGATGAAACACAAAGACCTTCATATGCTGAGGCACTAAAAAGCAACTTACCTGAACCACAAAAACCTCCTAAATGTGACCTAAGAAACAATTGCCTTAGCAACCTCACAAACAAACAACATGGCAGCACAGACAAAATGACTCATTTCAAAAGCCCATAAGGCAAACCTCCACACAACCCAGTATCCAGGTCATAGGTGACTTCATAGTGAGGCATACAGATGCACCACTAATCATGCTATGCAAGGAGAGGGTCATGGTTAGTTGCCTATCAGTCACCAGGATTCGCCGCATTACACAAGCACTCAGGTCTTTGTACCACAAGTACACATATGACAAAGTCATAGTACACATGGGTGTAAATGAATTTTTTTTCCAAACACCTTTATAGAATATTATCACTTGTGATATAGGCAAATTTACATTCATATAAAAATAATGAAACTATATTAACATAACAAACATTATACTTCACATATATTGCTATATATCATATAACCTAAGCAATATTACATAAATTATTCAATTCCTGCCTTTTTAAACAAGAAACATCTTTATTAAACCATCACTTACTACATAGGCAATCATACAGTTATATAAATGAAAACAAACCACACCAACGCAATTCTAGTTGCAAGCATTTTACATCACAAACCATACTGTCACACTCCCAGTTGCAAATGTTATACATCACTTATAATCTACCCAATCTTTCTCACTCAAACACTACATAGTTCATTTAAGTCCTGCCAACTTTTAGACCTCATTCCTTCCTTGTATGTATTGTCCCCACAATTCCCATTTTTTCCTATGTAGTTTGCTCCTACCTTTTTCTAAAGATCTCAGTTCCAGTTGTCTTATCTCTGTTACTATATTCATTACTTCCGGTATAGCTGGTTTAGATTTTCATTTCCATTTTCTAGTAATTGCTTTTTTGGCAGCCACCATTTTTAGACACAGAAAGGCCTTACCATGTCTAGGCAGTTCCGATTCTGTATCATAGCTCAGAAAAATAATTTCCTTCTCAGACCAATCTGCCCACCCAGCATCTCTGACAGTGCATCCCACAGGGAATCCTTAAAGCCCACCAACTCAATACACTCCCAGAAAATATATTCCCAATTACCTCTTTCTTCCCCTTCACACCTCCAACATTTTCTGTCTGCCTGAAGAAAAATTCTCTGGAGTCTACTTGAGGTATAAAACTATCTATGTAAATATTTCCAGGCAAAAATCCGAAATCTTCTACATTTTGTTGCATATTTGGGAGACATACATATATTGTCCCATTGTTTCTTTGTGAATTGCTTATCCAGTCTCTCTTCCCAATCCTTTCTAACCTCCTCTGATTGAATCTTATAGTAATCATGCAATATTTTATATGCTTTACTAATTGGCACTAATCCTTTTTTAATGGCAGCTTCTGTTCTAGATTCTATTAAAAACCTAAACAGTGCTGGTCTTTCATTTAGGATAGTCCATGTTTCTTTCTCTTTCCCTATACTCTGATATCAATCCCTGATAGGGAAGGCAATCTCAAACCTGCAGTCCAAATAAATTATTGATGCCTTCCCATTCTATCATTTTTCCCTCTCTAGTTATTTGTTCCCAATATCTTGGTTCCTTAGCCAGTTTTCTCCAATAAATTCATGGCCTTCTCTTACCTGTTGTCTGTATCCCTAATTGTAGTTATCCCTATTGGCAGAATCTCCTTTCTCCATTCACATTTTGGTTTAGTTCTTAGAATACTTTCTGCTTCTTTATGGATATAATATTCTGCATGATTATTGTTATTCTCCTTAAAATTCTGCATCCAAAATCCCAGTGTCTCCTTGTTTCTTGAGCTTCTTCCATGTTTCATCATCACTCCTTTCCACTTTGAATTACAGTTTTCTGGTTGTGCTATGTACAGAAGTCTTAACTTTGTAGCTCTGAAAGACCCCTTCAAATTGGGTAATCCCAATCCACTCTGTTCTACTGGAAGAATAAGCTTATCCCACTTGACTCTTGCAGCCTTTCCCTCCCAGATAAAGTCCTTCAATTCTTTATTAATTGCTACCCACAACTTCTCCTCTGATTGATAAAAATATGACTGACCTGTGTATAAGACTAAAGGAACTAAAAACATTTTAAAACTGCTTGCATCTTACTGTCCATATCCATAAAACAAAGCTTCCATTTTCTCAGTTTTTGCATTATCTTTTGTTTAGCCTCTTCCCACATATCCTTAGCTGACACACTACAATCATTTTTAATCCATACCCTTAAATATTTCATTTTATCACGCCCCCATAACTATGGGTATTCCTGAACCAGTTCATGTGTGGGTACATAATTTACCGCTATTGCCTTTGTTTTATCTTCATTAATTTTGTATCCCAAAAAGATCTGAAACTGTCTCAAAATGTTCCACAACACTGTAATGTCCTTTTCTGGTTTTGTCAGGTACAAAATAATATCATCTGCAAATAAAGTCATCCTTTTGACTACCTGTGATGCCCACCACTGCTACCAAAATGTGATTGGCACCAATATTTGCTGTCCCCATACTGGGCTAGTGATCAAGGAGCCTGAATCCTCACTACTGACATTGGAAAGGGACATGCACTTGGAATACAAATGGACACACTCAGTATTTCCATATGCAGACCTCTCTGCATCAAGTACAATTTCCCTTAAGAGCATTCAGGGAACACAATCAGCCCAGGGTCTAGATGCCTCTATATCTGTCTCCCTCCAGATCCCCCAAAAGACTCCCCACTGGTACATCTTTAGGGTTAGGTCCTCAGCCAAGTGTCCAAGCCAAGTCCTCCGGCACTCCCTCTGTGAACCCAGTGTTTCATGTCCCTGCCTAAATAGCTGACACACACACTTTTTAGGATTTAATTTTCACACACATACATACCTGGGAAAGGTTGGCACAGATTACCCACTTTACCAACTTTGCCCAGACTATAAGGTAGTTACTTCTGCCACCAGTCAATTACTATAAGGCTTTTAAAAGGGTATCCAATTATACTGTGTAATATTAATATTAATACAAATGGTAGTAGTTCACCAAGATGGCTAGGCCTTCTGGAGTGGCCCACATAGTGCCACCAAATAAATATAAGCATTCTCAAAGGTTAAGTACTTTCTACAAGGATCAACCACAATAAAGGTTTTAAATATATTTAATAATAAATAATAAAAGTACATGAAAATATTGAATATATATTTACAGTAAACCACACAGCTCAAATCACAGAAAATATTGGAATTAACATTGATGGACAGACTCATACAAATAAAGAAAAACACTCTCTAAACTAAGCTTCACTATATTTATCATTGAATCTAAGAGAATTTTACTGTTCCCTATTTAAGTTACTTACTACCACAAGACAAGATGCTGAGGGTGAGGGTCTTTCTAGTCAGGCTTTCCAAACAGAATCATCAGTGCTCTGAGATTTCTCTTTGTAATATCTAAAATATAATTTCCAAGAGGGCTGGCAGAATGACCTCATCTGGTCACCTGACATTAGGTTCTCACAGTATTCCCCATTGAAGCTGAGACAGGAAATTATCACAGATGGCCACAATATACATACAAATGTTTTTGGCAGTGGCTGAGGCCTCCCCTCTTTTCACTGAGCTAATGGACAAAGGCTTTTACCCAGACCCAGCATTTCTGGTCCTATTCAGCACTGTGGGGTACCTTTAAATGGCTTAACAGTTCATTTACATTTCCCTTATTTTTCTTAAAGTTAACCTCTGCTGTGCCATTATCCTCTATTAAAACATGTATGTACATTTCTCTTCATTTCAGTAGGGTGCACTGTT
Organism: Protopterus annectens; assembly: GCF_019279795.1. Taxonomy (NCBI): domain Eukaryota; kingdom Metazoa; phylum Chordata; order Ceratodontiformes; family Protopteridae; genus Protopterus; species Protopterus annectens. Next base: position 416,597,236 of record NC_056730.1, on the reverse strand, counting down.
GATACATTTCAACACAAGAGATGCTCACAAATACATTTTCAGCACAAGCATCTGTAAAAAATCAGTTTGATATAGGTATTATAGTTACCACTCCTTTCTTCCAGGGCAGTGGTATTTCTCCTCTTAAGATACTGTTAAACAAAACCTTCCAGATCTTTATCAGTTTTTTTTCTCCTAGCTTTCAAACTTCCACAGGAATACCATATATTCCTGGGGACTTTCCTGAAGATTGGTTATACAGTACATCACAATTTTCCCCATTGAAGCTGAGGCAGGAAATTAGCACAGATGGCCACAATACACGTCCAAATGTTTATGGCAGTGGCTGAGGCCTCCCCTCTTTTCACTGAGCTAATGGACAAAGACTTTTACCCAGACCCAGCATCTCTGGTCCTATTCAGCACTGTGGGGTACATTTAAATGGCTTAACAGCTCATTTACATTTCCCTTATTTTTCTTAAAGTTAACCTCTGCTGTGCTATTATCCTCTATTAAAACATGTATGTACATTTCTCTTAATTTCAGCAGGGTGCACTGCTGATACATTTCAACACAAGAGGAGCTCACAAATACATTTTCAGCACAAGCATCTGTACAAAATTGTTTGATATAGGTATTATAGCTACCACTCCTTTCTTCCAGGGCAGTGGTATTTCTCCTCTTAAGATACTGTTAAACAAAACCTTCCAGATCTTTATCAGTGTTTTTCTCCTAGCTTTCAAACTTCCACTGGAATACCATCTATTCCTGGGGACTTTCCTGAAGATTGGTTATACAGTACATCACAATTTTTATCTCATCTCCTCCTATCCTAACTGTTATTAATTGAGCCTCACCTACCTCTAACCTTCGCATATTTAATTCTTTCATAAACATTTCCATTTGTATCTTTTCTTGATTTTCATATTTCTCTGCTTTATACAGACTCTCATAGAATTTCCAAAATTGTGCTCTAGGGTTGCTATCAAAAACCAGTTGCTTCACAGCAATCTTTCTAAGCTCATGCACATTATTGAGTTAATCCCATATTTTCTGCCTAGCATGCTGTAGTTGATCCTCTTCTTGTTCTGTGATATTTCCCCCTATTCTGCAATACTTTAACATTTGTCAGTCCCTCTAAATAATTCTTGTTACTTCTTAACCATAGCTCCCCTTCTTTTATTTCCACCCTATTTGTAAACTCCACATTAATGTTATCCCACTCCTTAGAGAGAAATTTCTATCCTCTCTAACAGTGCCTGAATAATCTCCACTACCCATTCCTTAAAATCCTCTGTTTTCAACAGGTTGGTAGGAATGTGCCAATGTCTCATTTTTGTTTCATGACCCTGTGTTTTTTTAGCTATTATTGGTGCATGATTTGAAATAGTTTTTGGGTGAGTATCATGACCTTCAATTAAATGCACATGTTCCTGTAAAATGTAAATTCTGTCTAGCCTAGCCCAGCCTTTATATCTTGACCCAGAGACTCCCCAAAGACACCCCAGACTCTGGAATAGACTGTCCATACATGTCAAGCAGAGCACCTCTTTGGCCGTCTTCAAAAGGAACCTTGATGATTGGATGGGAGATAGGAAATCCCCCCCCCCCCGGGGATCACATCAGTCGCCCTGCTAGACAGGGGTCCAGAGAAGTAAATATTGTGGGAAGAAATAGCCAGGGAATTGTTATGGCTAGGCTTGTATAGGCCCTAGGGCTGATAGCCTAGTACCAACCTATGAACCTATGAAAATAATATGTAAATTCCCTCTGAATTCCTATTACTAAATTCACATCTTCTATGCCAAATATTTTCATATATTTCTCCAAAGATCTACCCTCCTTTGTTATATTTTCCCTTCTGGGTCCCCCAGGCACATCTTCACTGCTGCAAATCAAATTCCAGTCCCCACTTATAAGTAATATTCCTTGCTGAAAACTGATTATTTCTTCAAGAATTTTCTTAAGCTCCATTATAGCAGTTTTAGGTGGAATGTAAATACATACCAGTGTAATCCTCCTCTCTTGCCAGTACCCCCTTAGCACTACAAATCTGACATTATTATCTTTTTATCTTCTTCTATCACTATTGGAGCTCCTCTTGCAATGAATATAAATACTCCTCTTTTCCTTTGTCCCAGGTATTCAGCTGAATAACCATCCTGAAAACATTTTTTTATCAAATTCACATGTTCAATTCTTTCTAAGTGTGTCTCCTGCAACATAGGTATTTGCACTCTACGTTTTTTAATATAGTTCACTATTCTTTCTTGTTTGTATTTATTTGTGAGGCCATTTACATTTAAAGACATTAAATAAAGCACCATTGTATTAAAAACGTATTATTCACACATTTTATGTCTAACACCTTTTTTGTTAAATGTCTAGTTCCATCTTTTGTGCTACAGGCATAAACTATTTGGCAGGTTGAACTTTTATGCAATTGTTTCTTGTCATATAAATTTGAGCCTATGTCACATCTTACAAAATGTTTTATTTTATTGAAAGCCTTCAAACAAAAAAAACAAACACACCCCAATACCCACAAACATAGGAATAAAAGCCCCAAACTGACAGCCACACTGACAGAATTGAGTTAACATAAAAGAAAGGTCATCCATGCTAAGGAGCATGGAGCAGTCTGTGCTTCTACTAAGTGCTGATTGGTTTTACCTTATTTTTATAGCTCTCTCAGCTGGGAAAACCCCTGAATGTTTTCAGATAAAATTAACTACCTTGAGAAAGCCTCTGAATGCTTCCAGAGAAGATTACTATTTTTGGAATCCCCTGAATGCTTTCAGAGAGCCTTAGCTCCTAGCCAATTTCCCTTTTCCTTTTCCCCCTCAACCAATCACTCTCTACCAGACTGTAGCCAGTTTCTCTTTATCAGATTGTTTCCATGGAAACATGAAGACCAGTTGCAGAACTGTTACTGAGCATACATGTATTTTCTAGAAAAAAGCCTCATAATATTCAATGTTCTTTTTCATTTACTTGCTCTCTCTTAAAACATGTTGCTAAATCAATCTAAGGTCTTTAATCCAGTCATTTTTCCATGCAAGAACGAGAAAAAGCAGTTTAATTTTTCTTTTATCATTCTTTTTAACCAGGCATTTTTTTATACATTGCAGTGTCTACATTTCTTAAAACTGAACAAGAAGAGAGAAAAAAAAAAAAAAACAACAGCAGCACCTGTTTACAATCCCCATTACACTTAAACATACCTGAAAAAATGTACTTTATAGCATGTAAAGAAAACTACATGACACAAAATTGGTACTATTTAAGAAAAAATATCTTTGCTTACAGTTAACTTTCTCCCTCCTCTTCCTCTCCCCAAAGCACTTTTCCAAACATTAATGATATGAAGTAGGGCATATGCTTTAGAGTTTTCCACAAGTCCAACAAATTCTGAAAAAGTCCAATATTTCCAGATTTTCTTGTTCTGTCATATTTCACAAATATAAGTATTGCATTTTAATCCCATATTAAGTCACCTGTTTTGTTACAGTTCATCCCCGAAATTCTGTCTCTGCTTCATTTCCAATGTACTGTTAATTCTTCCAGTCAACTCTTCTGCTCCCTTCCTTCTCTCTAACATTTTCCATTGAAAGATTTGAAAATGTTTCACAGGTACAGTCCTTCTGTGATCTTTATTCACAGAAGAAAAGTAGCAGAATTTCCTTATGTTTCACAGCTTACTATTTGTTGGACAAACTTAATACCTTGAAGACAACTGGATACAGCAGTTTGAATCTCACACCTGCATCTCAACATTCCATGAATAGTGGAATGCATTTGCTCCTCTTCTGTCTGGTATGTAATGAGTAATCATTCTCCACAAACACTCTGCTGTCTCCCATTCTTAGTACTTTGTCCTTCTGCCACGATTTTGTCAGAATCAACTCCTTCTGCTGGTAACATTGCATCTCTACTATTAAAGGTCTAGGTTGCTTTCTTGTAGCCAGCTTTGGAGCATACACATGATGTGTCCTTTCAACTAACAACTTCTGCTGTGGAATTCCAGTCCAGTTGCTTATTTGTGCTTTCATAAAATTAATGCAGTCTGCTCTTTCCAGCTTATCTGGTTTAGCTGAAAATCTCAGGTTTTCCCTACATGCTCTCTCCTCCAATTCTATTATGTTTTGAAACATCTCTTTCTGATCAGTCTCATATTCAACCAGACTTTTCTTTATTTCAACCTCTGATTTTTTCAGCTTTATCATCTCATATGAATATCTGTTTAAAGTTTCTTCCATTTTTTCCAGCCTTTTGTTTTTGTGTTGATTTACTCCATCAGTGTTTGTTTATTTTAATCAGGTCTGTATGCAGTTGTCTTATATCTTCCTGTAGGTTACTGGAAGTCATGTCTGAAGGTCACATTGCTTTTTGCTGAATAGCTGCAGAACTTTCCCCAGTCAGCGTTTCTTTCTCATTTTTTATAGCTGAATTTTTTCTAGATCTTCTGTATTTCTTTATTCCTGGCATCTAGGCAGTGCAATTACTAGCATTAGTTACTGAAATTTACCCATAAACACAGGTCTACTGGCCTTATCTGCTGAGTTTCTGTTTTCACACTGCAAAGCTAGAAACAAGCTGTTACTAAATATGCAGCCATCTTGGAAGTCCCCTGGGTGTAAATGACTTGAGACATAAATCCCTGGACTATATGAAGAGAGAGACATGATGGAGCTCTTGGAATGTGTGTCTGAGGCAGTTATGAACCTAGTCTTGAGCCACATTTTACTATCACAGAGAATGATGCCACAATACAAACAAAAGATTAGTGTTTTCAACAACTCCCTTTGCTTCTTGAGTCATTTAAAGGGGCTACACCACATATAGCAGCCTGGGAGGAGATGTTGACAGCCTTAACTGCTTTGCCAGGAATAGCCTGGCCATCTACTCCCAAGGTTTTTCTATATTGGATAAATCCTTGTCCACCCCCATAATGCCTTTTCTAGGCAATGTTAGTCTTCTAAAGCTTCCAATATATCAAAAAAAAATCGGATAAAATTAAGGCATTGAGGCTTATTGCTAGGAGCCTTAACAAAACAACTGCAATCCCTGCAAGCATTCATTATATTGAAAAACATCAAACGATGCATCATCACATTAGACCTGGTTCACGACCAATAAAAGTACTCAGGGTTTCAATAACTATATCACATGTTCAGGTCCATCACATTAGATGAAGGCACTAAATGCAGCAGTGTCTCCATATTCTTAAATTACATTTCAGCTCCAGGCTAGGAAAGCAAGATAATGACCTAGAACAACCCCATATCCAACTTACTGTAAACAAAATCCCTTATCATATTGTATCTAAATGTAGGGCTTCCTCTTTGCCTCCTTTGGCCCACACCTCCTACCTAACTAGTATGGAGTCCCTGTGTATTAAGCTAAATGTTATTCTTCTAGAAGACTTCAACTATCCCTCTGTAAACAGGCAGACTTATACACCCTCAAATGCGTATGCCCAGAGGTTTCTGGACTTCATCGATACAAACTTCTTCAATCAGTTAGCCAACACCTTACCCAGGATGACAAAATCTTGTAGCTAGTCCTTATAAATGCAGGCAGCTTTGCTCCCCACCAATTGTATATTTTTACCTGATCAAATCAGACCACAGATCTGTCACATTCATGGTAAAACTAAAGCTTGAAGTGACTTCCAATACCTCAGTATTCAGATATTATCCAAAGGCTAATCTACTAAGACTGAGTGATGGCCAGGCTAGATTCAAAAGACCTTTCCATCTTGATAATCCCATTGTTTATGCAGAATATGTTACTGCCAAATTCTATACACATACATATACAGCTGCATAGAGACAGCTGTCTGCCTTCAAAATACAATGCCACATTTAAAAATAACCCCCTATGATGGAACAGTGATATAAACATTCTCTATAATAAAATAAAAAAATCATTGCATGCAAACATAAATTTAACTCTCAAGATGCCAACATGCTCATGCTGAACTAAAACTAGCCACATGGGTGAAGGACAATCACACAGCCTTTTTTAACTGTGTTAGAAACCTCAGAAACAGTGCCCAGCACTGTGCAGAGTTAATGGTAAATTATATCATATACTTGGACCCAAGAGGACATTACCAATCTACTTGCAGACAAATTTAGGCTAAAATTCTCCCCCTTCCTCTCCAATATTCTCAGATCACATATGTGCATCGACACCTCCCTCAGATCTCCCAAGAACAAGTCTTCAAGGCACTATCAAAGGCCAAGAACATTACTTATATGGAACTGAACAACATACCAGGCTGCCTAGTAGTCAGCCTGAAACATGAATTTCAATATCAGTCTCAGTACTGGCTTCAAGCTGGATTAATGGAAGGCAATAACATCCATTCCCTTGTACAAAGGTTGGGCTTCAAAGGTCATGGGTAATTATTGACCTATAAGACTGACAGACTCATCTGTAAGCAATAGAAAGGAATATTATGAAATTAAAAAAATAAGACTATAGGTAACTTACAGACTCTAGACCCAAGCTATGTCAGATTTGTCAAGAGTAGATCCTGCTTACTTAACCTGGTTGGCTTCCTCAAAAAAGTTACTGTTGGGCAAATCAGTACACACCACATATCTAACCTTGCAAAGGCATTCAACACTATTCTACACTCAGGTATCATAGATTAGTTCTCCATGTTAAATGTAAATCCTTTTTGTTAAACTGAAATTAACAGCATGCACACAGAGACAGACCGTACGACTGTATATTCATAATTGCTGATAGATTTATTGAAACAAGCTGATCAACCACTACTGTGGGATTATAAACATTTTTTATAACACAGATCACTGTCAGATACACTGTACTTCCTCAGCTGACTCAGATAACAAAGTGTCCACCAAAAAGTGTTTTACAACCACTTTTATAGTTTCAAAACGTTGTCCTTGATGAAAACATTCTTTTCCAGTATTGAAGCCTTCTTTGTCTGCATCCTTATCTCAATTCAGAGAAAAAAACATTTCTTCAGCTAGACTGTAACTTTTTCTGCTGTGTTAGCCATGCTCATCCAGAGAAAACCAGTTCTCAGCATGCCAAAATATTATTTCTTTGATAGAATAGTTGGTAACTTTTTTTCTGCTGTGTTAGCCATTTTCCTTTAACAAGTTTATTCTCTTGAATAGCTGAATATATTCACTTGTTTATGTTTCAACAAGCCTGTATTGTTAATGCCATTTGTTACAAAAACATTTAGAAGTATAATACTTTTTGTTCCACACAAGCATAATCTGTTAAGCCAATGCATATTTATTTTCTGCACTTGCAGATGCTATGTCACATGCTATTTCTAAAACAAATCACACGCTTATTATGATTACCAAACCTCTGTTACTGTGAAGAAAAAAACAGTTCTACTAAATTATATATAGTTTTCTACCAAATACATGTTATTACTTACGATGAGGGAAAAAGGTTTATATTACTCTATCAATTCCCCCTTTTTATTTTGAAATCCAAAAATTTTTCAATCAAAATTGAAATCAAACTTTGAATCTTCATGTCTCCATTGATTACGTTAATTTCCTTGCCACCTACATTAGTTACAATAGATACCTGATTGACAGTTTTTTAATACAATGTTTAATACACATGCACATTATTATTATGATCAACAAAATAATGGCTGCTATAGCAATTACATTGTGATCAAGAGGGTCTCCAGTTTGATTCTTGACTGGGGTGCCTACTGTGCGAAGTCTGCATGTCCTCCCTGTGGTCCTGTGGGTTACCTCCGGGTGCTGCGGTTTCCTCCCACATTCCAAAGACATGCAGTAGGTGGATTGGACACTCTAAATTGGCCATCAGTATGAGTGTGTGTGCAACTGAGTGGTACAGATGAATTACCATGGCAGGGCTAGCCATCAGGCTGTGTAAACCTTGGCTTGAGATGATTGTCACACCCAACTCCATGTGCAAAATGAGAAAAGGAGCTGAGGCTGAATTGATGAATGGTTTTCAATCATTCTTAAAATAACCCATTTAACCAGTCACTCCAGTCACTGTTCCATGTAGTCTCAGAGAATTTACTACATAAGCACTGTCACTATAAATATTTACTGGATGTAAATTCTACAAAACATGCTTTACAGCTTCTAGCTCAGCCCTTTGTGCTGACATGTATCCTCTTAACTTGACCATAATTGGTTTGTCTCCCTTTTGCAATGTCACTATTACAAACCTAGTGTAGTACTTCCCATCCTTCATATCCGGTAAAAGTGGATAAATAGTACTTGTTTCCTCTCTGTATTTATATATTCTTCGTACTGAAAGTAGTTATCCATTTTGAAAAAAAAACAATTTGACTCGCCACTTCAGTGATTTTGCTTATCTCACTGTCATTTAGCAACGTTTTGATTGTCAAATATGGGGTTTGAACTATAACCCCCAAGAACATTGTCAAATACTCTGTCTTATTTTCCAGTAAACAGTCAAAAACTGTTTAATGCAAGAATGATATCCTTTTTTTACAGGAGTCCTTTTTCTGCTACAAAAAGTAACCTGTCTTAACCTAGTGTCCATTCCCTGAGATGCCTTTTATGGCCAAGACTGTATTAACACCACTAAATGTGTATTCTTCCCTGCTGCTGCTTGCAAAACAAAAGGTAATTTGCTGGTGGGAGCTATCAGCTCTGTTGCCTGTGCCAACTTCTGCTTTAATATTTTAAATGCCTTTTCCTCAGTGCAACTACTGATGGGAGCTATTAGCTCTATTGCCTGTGCTACCTTTTGCTTTAACATTTTAAATGTTGTACACTATGATTTTCGTGAATGTATGCAAATCTGAAATTGTCAAAGGCTTTGGCAATTGCAGAATGCCCCTCTCCCTTTTCTGACAAGGAGTTCTCCCTGTCAGTTTAATAATTGTTCCTAGAAATTTTACTTTTTTGTGACAAGAACTGTATCCTGTCTTTGTTTACTTTGAACCCTTCCTCTTACAACTGTCTCAGAACATTTCTCAGCTGTGACATGTGTTCTTTTATAGTCTCTGATTGTATCAGAATGTCATTAATATAATGAATAACCTTGTCATCTTTACTCACATCCTGTAAGAATGTCCCTACTATCTGATGAAAAATGACAGGCTTTTCTGAAAACTTTGAGATACTCTAGTCATGAGATGTTGTTGATTTTCAAAGGTAAAAGCAAACCTTTGCCATTTCCTTTTCTGAAGTGGTACTGAAAAAATCTATTTGCTAAATCTATCACTATAATGTAATCCCTTGAACCTCCCACTGCAATCAGAACTTCTAACTTCCCACCATCTGTTTTTTGTTTCTGCCCATAAGGTTTGAAATTATTTCTCTAACTTGTATTGTCATGCACTGTTGGTTAACACTCAAGTTTACTTTGACCCTCTATGTTATCATCCCACAACTTTTGCTTTTACTTTTCCTTTTTGACTTGTTTTTTTTTTCTGAGTCCCTTGTAAATACTTCTTTCTGTATCTGCCTACTTTTCCATTTTATGTAGTATACACAGTCCTGCTTGATACGTCCCAGTATTCTACAGAAAAAGACATGCAACTTGTCTATCATCAGTGCTTCCCATAGCTGGAGGGACTGATGCCACTCTCAGTATGTCCCTTTTCTCATCCCCTCACGTTTTTCTATTTTTTCCACATCCTATTGTACCTGTTGTTTCAAACCCTTTTTCATAAAGAAAGTTATGCTTAAAAATATCTCCATTGTCACTCATTTCTCTCCCTCCCTTTAGCCTATGAACACATTGCTGTAATGTGTACTCCTTTTACTTGTTCCCAAAATGCATGTATAACTGCATAAACTATTACTAAGAATACTGTTTTTAATTTAGCTTGCTGAGCTGGCCTATACTCTGGTGTGCTTGGTAAACTGCAATTTCTTTATAAAATATGAACTTATTTAATTTGGACACTATACTTGTCTGCCCTTTATACAAGTACAACATAAGAGTTGAACCTATGGCTTAATATTTATGATGCAGTCTTTTCATTCATGGGATCTGAACATTTGACTGTACTGTTACTTTAAAAATGTAGCATTTACTTTAAATTTTACATTCTGTAAAGTAGAAAAAATTCATTTGCCAAATTTGTAACTGTAAACCATTTATCCTGCAAATTAACTTGACTGTTCTTTTTGGTATAGCTTACACAACATAAATGAGTACAGTTACTCTTTTTTCCTAAATGGCCACACCCGATATGTCTTTCTGAGCACTTTAGCTGTCTTAGCTAAACCGGAATTTATTTTATCTTTAACCCATAAATCTGCATGCTTCTGTCAGAACCAGTTTTTTAAATTCTGTACATTTGCACAAAGTTCTGCATGCAAATCTTAACAAGTGTCATCTATGTGCACTGCTGTACATTCTGTAGCATCAGCCCTAGGCAAAATGTCTAAAACAGTTTGCATATATTTCCTAAAATGTATGTTTCTTTAACACTGGCATGTGTTTTTCATTAAGCTTTGTTGATAATGTCTTATGTTTAATAAAAGCATGCCACTGTGAACAGTAGGTCTGAAACATTTTAGCTGTCTCTACAACCTGTAAACTTTTAGCATGATTTACAAAATTACTTTTGACTTCATCTGACAATTTTGAGTTGTTCTGCATAGTGTTTACTGACAATGCCTGTAACATAGTTTTTAAACAAAAATAAGAATATCTGTCTCCACAGTTAAAATATTTAACTTCAGTTTTATATTGTTCTGTATACTGATCAAAACAGTGAATGCATTTATACATATAAACTTTCTCACTTGTATTTATACCAAGCAATGCTGTACTATATTTAACATCACTACTGGCTTGTTCATACCACTGATGTAATAATGTTCAAACTTTATCAGGAGTCTGGTTTAAGTCTATGGTCACAAAATGTGTGTATTTAGTACCTATGTCCTTGCTAGTATCCATATTATTTCAGAAATATGCTTACTGTTTTCATAAATGGCTAACAGGTGATCACTCTGTAGATAAAACTGCAAACTGGAAACTCCCTCTCTGTTAAAAGTGCTGATGAATGTCTCAGAGCCGATGCAAAGACACAATATCACCCTCTTGGAAGTTCCTGATACTGCTGATCTGTTCAATACCAACTGAATTGAGGCTGGCACCAACAACATATTAACTAGTGCTTGTCATAGTACTTTTACAAATATTTAAATTGTCCAAATTAAGTCTATCATGCCACTGTAAAATTGAATTAACAGCATTACACATAGACAAACTGCACAACTGTATATTTGTAATTGCTGACATATTTATTGAAACAAGCTGACCAAGCACTACTGTGAGATTATAATTTGTTTTTAGAATATGGATCACAGAACACTGCACTTCCTCAGCTGACTCAGATAACAAACTGTCCACCAAAAAGTCTTTTATAACTACTTTTATAGTTTCAAAACTTTGTCTTTGATGAAAACATTTATTTTCCTGTATTGAAGCCTTCTTTGTGTGCATCCTTATCTCAGTCCAGAGAAAACCAATTTCTTCAGCAGGCCAAAATGTTCTTTCAGAAATGTTCTTTCATTGATAGGATAGTCTGTAACTTTTTCTTCTGTGTTAGCCATGCTCTTCCAGAGAAAACCAGTTTCTCAGCTTGCCAAAATGTTTGATCATTGATAGGATAGTAACATTTTTCTACTGTGTTAGCCATTTCTCTTTAGCAAGTTTATTCTCTTCAATAGCTGTACTCATTCACTTGTTTATGATATTTAAACACGCCTCTATTGTTAATGCCATTTGTTACAAAAACATTCAGAAGTATAATACTTTTTGTACCACACAAGCATATTCTGTTAAGCCAATGCATATTTCCTTGAATAGCTGTACACATTCACTTGTCTATGATATTTAAACAAGCCTCTATTGTTAATGCCATCGGTTACAAAAACATTCAGAATTATAATACTTTTTGTTTCACATAAGCACATTCTGTTATGCCAAGGCATATTTGTTTTCTGCATTTGATGATGCTATCTATGTCTCATGCTATTTCTAAAAAAATATCACACTGTTATTATTATTACCAAACCTCTGTTACTGTGAAGGAAAGAAAGTTCTACCAAATTATATATATTTTTCTATCAAATATATGTTATTACTTGTGAGGGAAATCAGTTTATATAATTCTATCACCTATGAACTCAATGGATAGCAAACAAGCCCACAAAGAGAACTCAGGAAATAAAAATAAAATTGGGTGACTCTACCACCTCCAAAAGACCTGTCACTAGGGGTGTACCCCAGGATTTAGTACTTGGGCCACTCCTCTTTGGTATTTACTTCTTAGAGGTGAATGTTAATATTAAAGGTTTTTGGCTGACCATGTCTGCAGATGTCTGCAAACTTGGTGCCATCATAAATTCACCAGTAGACACCATCATCCTCCAAGTGGGCCTACAACAAATAAATAGCTGGTGTCAAAACCATGAACTAAACCTAAATGCCAAGAAATATACAATTGATGAAAACCTTAATTGTGATCTACATATCCAAAATAGTATTAAAAAATGCATCAGAAATTTGGAATTCTCTATCAATGTAAAAAAATTCCTAAATACATCCACTAAACACACCCTTGCTTTCACTTACCTCCTTCCCTCACTCCTGCATGGTGCTGAAATACTTCTTCTTTTGGCTTTCCCAGTTAGGGATTGCCACAGCAGATCACCTGTCCGCTCATGATTGACAGTGGAGTTTTATGGTGTTGAGTTGCCAGCCTGGCACCCAACCTTCCACATGAACCCACTCATGCCTAGGGCCAATTTAGAGTGTCTAATCCACCTACAGCATGTATTTGGGAGGAATCCGGAGTACCTGGAGGAAACCCACATGACCACAGGGAGGACATGCAGACTGCACACAGAAGGCACCCCAGCTGAGGATCGAACCAGAGAACCTCTTGTTGTGAGGCGGCAATGTTAACCGCTGCACCACAGTGGCCATGGTGCTCAAATACGAATATACAAATTACCCTAAAACTAAGTTGAAAATTTGCTACAACAAAATTGCTAAATTTGCCATTAATACAAAACATTTTACTCACTGCTGTACAGCTCTGTGTTCTTTCATCTGGCTGGAACTCCCATAACACTTCACCTACCTTTAACTAATAACGACCCATAAAATTATCCATAAACCAGCTGCACACCCTGCTTTCAACTCAGTATTTCACACCTATCTACCCAAATGATCTCTTAGATCTGAGAAAAATCAACTTCTTACTTCTTACTCCAAATCTGTTGGGCAAAGTCTGTACTTTTTCTCTGTAGCCAATGTCTGGAACTCTCTACTTTAACAATCGGAACTAACCAAAGCTTCCATCCTTTAAACTTATACTAAAAGAATAAATATCAAAAACTATATCTGTTCCTGCTCTAAACCTGGCTAAATACATACTTGTCCTCGTCATCTAACCTAATCTAACCTTTTTTCCATCATTTTTCCAACATTTACCACTCACCTCTAACTACTGACTTTTCTCTCTCTCCTCTCCTTTCCCTAATCTAATCTCAGTTTTCCTCTCTCATGTTACCCACTTTATTTTAGTAACCATTAATCCTATTTCCTTACTTAGCTAGCTTCACATGAACATTTTATTGAAAATAAGCCATCCATTGCTGTCTGTTCCATGGACTATACAGCTGTATGTTTCAAATTAAGCCCATGTCTACTGACTTAATACTTATTTTTCACTTGTTTTTAATAAAAACTACAAGAAAAATATAGCCAAGCTAGAATTTCCACTGTGTGATTCTTTAATCCTCTTGTTTTGGTTTGTTACTTGGGATATTTTTCTGACACCCTAATGGTAATGGACATCAGCTGGGTATAACAGCTCTGTGTTTCTAATAGTTAGCCAAACAGTCCACTTGTGCTGTGCTGATGAGGCCATAACAAGGCCAAAACATGCTTGTCCACAGCTAGTGGGTTTAGCTTTATTGGCCTGAATTTGTCCATTAAACGACTTCAAGAGAAAAAAGTCATGGGCATTCAGAATCGCCATATAGCTGAAATACCTGATGTTCTTATTTGTTTATTTATTTTATTTTACATTTGTTGACCGTGATTGTCTGACTGAGCTGGAGAGCTCTTTTTCAGCGGATACCCAAGGAGAAAATGTGCATAAGTGAAGAAAGTATGTATTAGGCCTGAGGTCACTCGGCCTCCGTTGTTTTCCTTTTCATTCACAGACTTTGAATTAGTACATATAAGTAACAGTGGTGTGGGGTGCAACCCCCACCCCAAATCGAGGAGGTACAAAAGGGCTTGTTCCCAGCAAAAATTGTTTAAAAGGAGAACAGTGATTCTTTTTCCTTTTTGAAACGCTTTTATATTCACAATTTCAGGACTCATAGTTACAGATCTGAAAATTAAATAGAGAATCCTCCCTTTTCAGTACTGCTTTCACCCAGTGCACCTTGATTTGTGATCCCTCCACACCTTGACATAATGTCCCCAGCACATGCGTTCCACTAGCAGTTACCTACCTTGGAGCCATTGCACATGGACAATAGAATATCATGTAGTAACTGGAATACTTCATTTGAAGTATAGTCAGGCTGGTCCTGAAATAAAGAAGTGATGCAACAGAGATTCATTCACACAATACGCTTTACCCATCTCAGACTGCAAATAAACTATTTTAAAAACATCAGTTTCTATCTCATTTAGCAAAGTGTACCCTAGGGTTTAGTCTGAAATGTAAATGAGTGTCCCTGCCAATTGGCTGACCAATTGGCAAACTGTCTTCTTCACAAGCCTTCCATATCTAGTTGCATGCTAAGATTGTGAAGTCTTGTCAAGTAAAGTGTTTCCTTAAGCCGTAATGCTTTCCTTGACACCAGCTTTCAGCTGATCAGGCCTGTTTTGTTTCTATTCACAGTTACCAGAACTCTGAATTGTAGCATTTTATTCTGCTGATAAAGTCACCATACAAATCTACAACACTTAGAAAATGATATCAAATATTACTCAAATCAATTATTATATTCAGGGCAGCTACTGTTTTCCTCATTGTTTTGCATCACTTCAGGCATTCTACTTCCTTCTAGCTATTCATTTGACCCTGACATTCACTCATTATGTTCAATAAAACCCTGTCTCTGCTATAGTAGCAATAACTCTTGCTACAACTTTGGATTTAAAAGGTATTCATCTGACCACTTTTTTTCCTTACTGTAGATGCCAAAGATTTTTGGTACACTTGTCATAGTAAATTTTATCTATCTACTTTTTAAACTTTTCAAACACATCAGGACAATTTTGTAGTTAAAACAAAATATATGTACTGGGCAGTTTTGATATGTGCCTTATGCCCATTAACAGTTTATACACTGGCCTTCTTACCTCCTGCAAGGATGTATTATTATATTTGAGTATCTTTCATCTTGTAAGTTGCTGGATATGTGAACTTGATGTGACATGCCTGAATTCCATTTTTTTTTTTTAATTATGAAACTCTACACTGGTAAACTGTTGACCATTAAATGAAATCATGTATTCTACTGTGCTGTAATGTGAAAATATGATTTTAAATGGGTTCCCTTCAGAATCTCAAAAATCTTAAACCTCGAAATTCATATGGTCGAGACGATATGATCAAAGTTTCAGAATTTCAAATATCCAGCACAGAACGGGAGATTTCCATTTTCCTTGCTGTAGTGCGATCTTGGAGTTGGTCTATTTAAGTAGTGGGGTGTGGGGGTGCAGGGGGGCTTGGCCCCCTGCAGAAATGTTTAAATTGTTTTTTTTGTTTTTTTTTTTATTTGTTTTGGAATTTTGATATTCCAAAACATCAATCATATGGTCTCGATCATATAATATTCAATGTTTCGGAATTTCGAGATTCTGAAGTGAATCCGTTTTTAAATACTTTGGTCACTGCAGTTTTTGAAAATATTTTTGATAAATAACTTTTAAGAATTTGGGAGTTTTGACTAGTAATGCACATAAAGAACTTAATGCTGTTTCTCGTACTGATAAAATATTAAGTCACACTTTATGTCATGGTAATGTCATAATTTCATGTGGAATTATATATTCTCTATTTTGATTTCCTGCAGTGGCACAGACTTCACAGGTCTGCATTAATGTGGTGATATACTATGACATCATTTGCCATACTAAGATATCTTCTGCTTTTTATGGTGCACAGGTGAAATTCATTAATCCTGTAAAGCATCTTGTCAGATTTGTACAATAGCCCTTGAAGACATGCTATTTCATTAAACCATGGAAAATAATCCTGTGTTTGAGGTAGTGTTGACATTTTGTCTGGCCACCCATTTGTGATGACATCTGGCTTCTTAATTTCTGTGTCATTTCACACACTTCTTTTTAACTCATTGAGTTTATCTGTGAACATAGTTATTTGAGATGTAATCCATACCATTTCCAAATCATTCTCAAACCAATATTTCTTTTTTTTCCTTAAAAGAATACTCAACTCAATATTTCTGCAATATGCATTTGTTGCTAATTTTATATTTTATTTTTATGTCAATTATTTTTTTTTACAATTTTGGTAACATTCTTTGAAATCTATGTGGTATCTTAAACAAAGATTTCTGAAAATGCTTTATAAGGGTTTATAATCTGATACTACTCTACAACTTTTACCACATATGCAGTTATTGAACTTTTGACATTCATATATAAGTGATTGCATTTCTGTCCATTCATATCCTGTCTGTGCTTCACTTAACTTCCTGGATCCATAGCTACTGACCTACCTTTTTGAAGCAATACTGCATCTAAGCATGCTTGACTGCCATCAGCCTGATGCATAACTAGCTGAGAGCCTGTGTGATAGCCTTTTTTTTTTAACAGCTGAAAGTTTTTATCTACGAAGAACAAATGACGTCTTACTGAAGTATCTTCCTAAATCATGTTGTTGTAGGAAAAAGCTCTGTAAGATACTGGTCCATTCCACAGAAATGTACAACAGCAGATACATTGGGGGTTTAGGTATTTTCACAATATCATAAATTATCTCATCCTCAAGTATGAAACTCTCAAAATTCAAAATATTGGTCATATACCTGACAAGAGGTAAACACATCTGACATTTGAGTTTATTAAGTTGTAGACTTTAGCGCCTTGGTACTTCAGTCTGACCAGTAGTTTAATCAGTCTTGCATTACAGTTCTGCTTGGTAGCACCCCAAATATGTGAATCATCTATGATGTTTACAACACCTGCTAAACCCTCAATTATTTCAATAAATGCGCTTCGGGGAGCCACCACCGATCCCAGGAACTATCGCCCTATTAGCCTGATGAGCCTGGTCTGCAAGGCCATGGAACGTATTCATCATGGAACTCATAAACAAAGACATTGGTAACCTCCAAACTTTGGATCCCACCCAGTTTGGGTTTGTAAAAGGCAGATCATGCCCCCTGAACCTGATCGACTTCTTTGAGGCAATCACCAAAGCCGTAGATGAGGGTAAGGTGGTTCACACAGCCTATCTTGACCTCGCCAAGGCTTTCGACACCATCCCCCATTCTGGAATTATAGCTAAACTCACTAAACTAGGTATAAACCCCTACTTCACAAGATGGGTTGCCAACTGGCTCACTGACAGAACCCACACTGTAAAAGTTGCACACTCTAAATCTGACCTCAAACCAGTGACAAGTGGAGTACCACAGGGTTCAGTCCTAGGACTTCTCCTGTTTGGTATCTACTTCTCTGAAGTACAAGCTAACACAGAAGGCCACTGGCTAACAAAGTTCGCAGATGACTGCAAACTAGGAACCATAGTCGAGTCCCCAAATGATGTGGAAATCCTACAGAAGGGCCTCGCTGAGACAAATGCCTGGTGTCAGAGCCATGGCCTCAAGCTCAATGCCAAAAAGTGCATTGTCATCCCCTTTGGTAAAAACTCTGTACCCATGAACTACTCAATAGACAGCAGTCTACTTAACACCGAATGTGTGATAAGAGACCTTGGGACCCAGGTGGACAGTAGTCTGTCCTTTGATAGTCACATCAACACAGTAGTCAGGAAGTCCTTCTACGTGGCACACCTCATCATAAAAGGATTCTCCTCCAGGAAAAAAGAGGTCATTGTTCCCCTCTACTTGACACTCATTAAACCCATTATAGAGTACAATGCCCCTTTTGGAATGTACCTCATAAGACATCTGCAGCAGCTGGAAAGGCCACAGAAGTACCTCACAAAGACAATTATTGGCCTCAAACAGATGCCCTACACTGACCGTCTCAAAAAACTCCAGCTTTACTCCATAGCATATTGCCTACTCCAAGGTGATCTCTGCCTAACATATAAATTTATGTCAAATCCAGAGCTGTTGGACATGCTACACCTAAAGAAATCCCAATCCCTCCAAGCTACAAGGTCTCGGGACCTAAACCTTGTCACCACAATAAACAGGACATGCTGGAGTGATAGATTCCTATCCCAGAGACTTCCCATGCTCGAATGGTAACAGACGATGAACCCTTTTTAGAAGAATGTGAGTTTATTAAGGGATTGTTTCTACACAGAGGTTACCCAGACAAGTTTATTCACAACCTGGTTACTGAGGTCCAGACTAAAAGGTATGGGGGTGTTTATAAACCTATTTTACAAAGCAGTTTGTTCACAAGTTGTCCACTAGAACATTCACCTCCAGTTATGCCTGAAGTCTTTGTAGACAACAAGAAAGTAGACACTTCTATTTCTTTCACCACTAATTATAGTGCTGAGATTCACTTAATTAAGGAGGTATTTGTCAAGAACTGGAGTATTTTCTGTTGTGACGATGCCTTACAAGCCAGGTTTGGTATTTTGCCTAGTTTTATATACAGGAGGGGTGATAACCTCAAACGGATATTAGAAACAAAAAAGGACACTCGTGTCAGAGTAGAGGGCACTTTCAAATGTGAGAGTTGCAACATGTGCAGGCACATTGCCACTGGTTCGAGATTTAAAATTGCTGGGTCTTCTTTTTCCACTGTTGGTAGATTCAACTGTAAATCTCGATCGGTTGTTTATTTAGCTTGCTGCCAGTCTTGCCCAGCATTTTATGTGGGCAAGACTGACAGAGGTTTTGATGAAAGAATCTATGAGCATTTATATTGTATCAGGAAAAATAAGTGTGAAAACGCTTTGGCGAAACATGTTAATGACCACCCTCAGCACAGTTTTACTTTTAGGGTGTTAGGACAGGTTCCCTTTGACATCAGGGGGGGTCCTTTTCAACTATTATTAGAGCGCCTAGAAGTGATTTAGCAGCTGAAACTCTGTTCATACAGACCTCCAGGTCTTAATGACAGAGTAAGTTTAGCTTGCATTTTGAAACTCAGAAGTATGCAGAGGTAATTTTATTATTATTTTTTATTTTTATTTTCCATTTATGACTTACTATTTTTTATGTTTTACTTCTTATTTTAAGTTATTAAATTGGTTCCATTTATTATGTTTCGTTTTTCTTGGTTTTTAAACATTTTATGTTTAGACACATTTTCATTGACAATTTTTTATTTCATTTTGGTTAGTTGTTTAATTTCAAAACACAATCTGTAAAGATTTGACTTTTGTATGTAGTAGCTCTTTAAGAAGCTTTGAGATCAGCTTTTTCCCACATATTGATGTCGGCGAGTTTTAACCAGTTGGTTGGTCCATTCAAATGTACCATGTGTTGTTAATTGTGTATTTAAGGAGTTTTTTTTACATTTGTTACCTTTTGATGTTTGTCTAAAGAAGTTCAGTTTTCTTGAACGAAAAGTGGATGTTAATAAAACACTTAATATTGGACTCTTTGCTGCTGGTTCTGCTGACGGTGATTTTGTTTCATTCAACCTATGAACTTATGAAATACTCCTGGTGCTGAAGATATACTAAAATATAATATCATAAAGCAGTGTCTGTCTAAAGATGTAATACAAGTACACACTTTTAAACTGGTTTCATCCTGCTTTATTTGCTGAAAGTCTAGATTTGCATCCAGGACTGAAATAGTCACTCAGGAAACTACTTATTCTATAGCCAGCAGTTTGCAATGCTTTCCTTGTGACAATATTGCAGGGACACCAATTTTCCATTTTTCCTGGAAATCTACCAGTAAATCCTGACTTCAGATTGTCTGGGAAATGAAAAAATTAATGTGATATTCATGGAATTTGGCATTTGGGCCAGATAAGTAAGTCACCACAATATGTATTTCTATTCATATTTACTATGTATAGTATCGTTAGTTTGCATTATTGAATGTTCCCCAAATCTCTTTTAATTTTAAATTAGATTGATGCAGAAGAAAATTAAAATTAAATGACTGTAATGACCAGAATTTACATTTGAAAATTATAGGTATAATTCCTGGACTATCTTTCATGAAAACATAATTTCATTTTATTTCAAACTAAAAATCAGTGTTCATGCCAGTTTTCTTAAATGTCAAGGATCAGTGCAAATGCTTATTTTATTTGGTGACAAAGTACTCACAATGATGCTCACCTGATCTCTAATTTCAACTTGTTTTTGAATTATACAAGAAGGCATCATTCTTTATATTTTTCTGTTATATCAATTTATTTTTACAGGTTTGGTAAATTTTGCTCAGTCTTTTTTTTCTAACAACAGCAGGTACTCTTATAGCAGCAGGTGTCACAGGGACCAGCTTCAGGAGTAAGTTTAATATAATACTCATAGGTTCATAGGTAGGTACTAGGCTATCAGCCCAAGGGCCTAAGTAAGCCTATCCAGCAAGGTTCCCTTGCTTATGCCACCCAAGAAAGTTAATTTCCTTTGCCCCTGTCGAGCAGAGCCACAGAAGTGATCCCCGGGGTGTATTTCCTAGTTCCCATCCACTCATCAAGGTTTTTCTTGAAGAGTGCTAATGAGGAGCTTTGCTTGACATAGATGGGTAGCTTGATCCAGAGTATAGGAAGTCTCTGTGGCAGGAATCTATCCCTCCAGCATGTCCTGTTTATTGTGGTGACAAGGTTTAGGTCCCTAGAGCATGTAGCTTGGAGGGATTGGGATTTCTTTAGGTCTTTAGGTGTAGCATGTCCAACAGCTCTGGGTTTAACATAGCTTTATATGTTAGGCAGAGATCTCCTCGGAGTAGGCAATATGCTGCAGAGTAAAGCTGGAGTTTTTTGAATGGTCAGTGTAGGGCATCTGTTTGAGGCCAGTAATCCACTTTGTGAAGTATTTCTGTGGCCTTTCCAGCTGCTCTAGATGTCTTATAGGTTCATAGGTTCATAGGTTGGTACTGGGCTATCTGCCCGAAGGCATATATTAGCCCAGCTACGTTGTGCGGTATTCACCGCTCCTTTAGTAGTTCCCTAGACCCTTGTACTAGCAGCTAGTACCCTTGGCCCCTATCTAGTAGTGCTGTTGGTGTGATCCCCGGTGTGAACTTTCTGTTATCCATCCACTCATCAAGGTTCCTCTTGAAGAGTGTTAGTGAGGGGCTCTGTCTTATGTAGATTGGGACCCTGTTCCATAGTAAGGGAAGTCTCTGCGAAGGGAATCTATCCCTCCAGCATGTTCTATTCATTGTTGTGTTGAGGTTTACATCCCTAGAGCGTGTAGCTCGAGTAGATTTGGTTTTGCTAAGATGGAGCATGTTCAACAATTCTGGGTTGGACATGGCTCTGTACGTTAGACAGCGATCGCCTCTGAGAAAGCGGTATGCAACAGAGAACAGTCTTAGCTTTTTCAATCGTGCTGCATAGGGCAACTGTTTGAGGCCAGTAATCCTCTTAGTTAGGTACCTTTGTGGTCTCTCCAGCTGCTGGAGATGTCTAGCCAGGTACATTCCAATTGGTGCATTGTACTCAATAATGGGTCTGATGAGGGAAGAGTAGAGGGGCACCATTACATCCTTAGATCTTGATGCAAACCCTTTCGTGATCAGATGGGCCACATAGAAGGATTTTCTAACCACTTTGGCAACATGGTTATCAAAGGAAAACTGACTATCTACTTGGGTCCCTGGATCCCTTATTTCTTCTTCAGATTTCAGGGGATTACCTCCTATGTTGTAGTTTGCGGGTGCTCTGTTTTTTCCAAAGGGGATTACTACGCATTTTTTTGCATTTAGCTTGAGACCATGGCTTTGACACCATGCATCAGTCTCATTTAGGCCCTTCTGGAGGATCTCCATGTCGGCCGGAGACTCTATTATAGCACCCAGTTTGCAGTCATCCGCAAACTTAGTCAGCCACAGCCCTTCCGTGCTTGCCTGTACTTCTGAGAAGTATATGCCAAACAGGAGGTACATTCCAAAAGGGGCGTTGTACTCTATAATGGGTCTAATGAGTGCCAAGTAGAGGGAAACAATGGCCTCTTTTTTCCTTGATGAGAACCCTTTTGTGATGAGGTGTGCTACATAGAAGGATTTCTTGACTACTGTGGAGATATGATTATCAAAGGAGAGACTACTGTCCACCTGGGTCCCAAGGTCTCTTATCACACATTTGGCATTAAGTAGACT
The DNA here is from genome assembly GCF_019279795.1 of Protopterus annectens. Lineage (NCBI taxonomy): Eukaryota > Metazoa > Chordata > Ceratodontiformes > Protopteridae > Protopterus > Protopterus annectens. The sequence continues at coordinate 416,574,779 of NC_056730.1, read as the reverse complement.
GCAGTGTATGTGGTAGCTCATGGGTACAGAGTTTTTACCAAAGGGGATGACAATGCACTTTTTGGCATTGAGTTTGAGGCCATGCCTCTGACACCAGGCATCTGTCTCAGTGAGGCCCTTCTGTAGGATGTCCACATCATTTGGGGACTCGACTATGGCTCCTAGTGTGCAGTCATCTGCAAACTTCATTAGCCAGAGGCTTTCTGTGTTATCCTGTACTTCAGGGAAGTAGATACCAAACAGGAGAGGTCCCAGGACTGAACCCTGTGGTACTCCACTTGTCACTGGTTTGAAGTCAGATTTGGAGTGTGCAACTTTTACAGTGTGGATTCTGTCAGTGAGCCAGTTGACAACCCATCTTGTGACGTAGAGATTTATCTGTTTAGTGAGTTTAGCTATAATTGATAAGTGATCTAGTTTAGTGAGTTTGGCTATAATTCCAGAATGGGGGATGGTGTCAAAAGCCTTGGCGAGGTCAAGATAGGCTGTGTGAACCACCTTACCCTCGTCTACAGCTTTGGTGACTGCCTCAAAGAAGTTGATCAGGTTCAGAAGGCATGATCTGCCTTTCACAAACCCAAACTGGCTGGGGTCCAGAGTTTGGAGGTTACCAATGTCTTTGTTTAGGAGTTCCATAATGATACATTCCATGGCCTTGCAGACCAGGCTCATCAGGCTAATAGGGTGATAGTTCCCAGGATCAATGGTGGCTCCCCTTTGGTGGAGTGGGATAATTGTTGCTGTGTGGGCACAAAGTTGGATACTCCCCAGGTGGATAACCTAATCCACCACACAGGTCATCATATGCTTGAAAAACAGAATTTAAATCTGTCACGGACTGATCCAGATCCAAAATATGTTTGGGTTTACTCTGTGCCTATTTCATTTACAAAGATGCAGAGTGAGTGCACTGAATTACTGTATTTCATTTTCCACATTCTCTGACTGGATTTTGATGTTGCTATTATGCTTGTCTTTTACTTGCTTTACTATTTTTTAAATTGCTTCCTTTAACAGCTTTACTGTATTCAAATTTGTTTCCAGCCTGATTAGTTTCAGAAACATTCATATGGCATAACTGCTTTTCTCTGGAGACTACAGTTTTATTCCTATGGTTCATAGGTTCATAGGTGTTTACTAGACTAACGACCACAAGGGCCTTTTCAAGCTAAATCATACATCCCAAATCTCTGACAAGTTCTCTGATAACCTTGATAAGTGTAAGCAGGGGCTTGGCAGATGAAACATTTACAAACAGGGGCCTGGGAGATGAACCATTTACAGGCCGCCAGTGTCCATTATAGACATAGGAGCCAAACCAGGGATGAATTTCCTGTTCCCCATCCAATTGTCCAAGTTGCACTTGAATTAGGTTGGGGGAACTCTGCTTCACATGGATGGGGAACCTGTTCCAGAGACAGAGTAGTTTCTGGAATACATACCTGTCTCTTTAGCAGGCCCTATCACAGTCAAGGTTTAAGTCTTTAGAATGGGCAATTCTAATGCTGTTTGTTTCATGGATATACAGGAGGTCCACCAGACCGGAGTCCAACAATGCCCTGTATGCTAGACATAGATCTCCCCTCAAAAGCCTGTAGAAGACAAGACTACAGGGATAGGGCCTTGAAGCAGTCTGCATAAGGCATTTTACTTATGCCCTGTATTCTTTTAGTGAGGATCCTCTGTGGATGTTCCAGTTGTTGTATATGCCTGCTTAGGTACATACCAAAGGGGGTATTGTACTCAATGATAGGTCTGATGAATGCCGAATACAGTGGAAGAATGACTTCTTGGACTTAGATACCATACCTTTGTTTATAAGTTGCAGAACATAGAATGATTTCCTCACTACTGTAAACACATGATGGTCAAAGGCTAGATTACTGTCTATGTGTGTCTCTATGTCCCTGACTACTGGGTCAATTCTAAGGGGTGTGTTGCCAATATGATAGTTACCAGGGGTGGATGACTTCCCGAAGGATATTATTATGCATTTCTTGGCATTTAGTTTTAGTCCATGGCTCTGACACCAGTTGTTTGTCTTTGTCAGCCCTTCCTGGAGAACATTTGTGTCAGTGTGGGAATCAATGACAGCGCCTAACTCAGCCAGAGACCAATGACATTGGGCTTGACTTCACAAAAATAAATGCCAAAAACGAGCGGTCCAAGGACTGATCCTTGACGGACTCCACTTGTGATTGGCCTCTTTGTAGAAGTGGACTCCCCAGTTCTAACTTCCTAGGTCCTGTCTGTGATCCATTTGGCTATCCACTGGGTGATATATGGATTTGTACCTAACCTCTTGAGTTTATCAACAATGCCTGAGTGGGGTATTGTATCAAATCCCTTGATCAGGTCAAGGTAGGCAGAGTGAACCATTTTGCCTTCACCCATTGCTTTGGTGACCTTCTCAAAGAAGTCCACCCAGATGAGTAGGCATGACCTGCCCTTGACGAAACCAAACTGGGTTAGGTCCACTGTCTGGAGGCTTACTATATCACTATTGATCACTTCCATGGCTTTACATATAAGACTAGTGAGACTTCTGGGTCTGTAGTTTCAAGGGTCTGTAGATGACCCACCTTTGTACAGTGGAATGATGTTGTTGTTCTCCATTCATGAGACATGAAGTCTGTCTTAAGACTACAGTTAAATAGCAATTCCAGATGGCCTGATAGGTCATGTTTCCTGCTATTTAGAAGGCATTCTGGGATGTTGTCTGGGCTTACTGATGCAGTGTTCTTGGCATTAGAGAGAGCATTAAGGACCTGTTCCCTAGTGATAGCAGGAGAAGTTATATTTGATGGTATTTCCTGAGGGAAGGGGAAGGGAGGGTGAAAGTTGGAGCTGAATTTATCAGCCAGTAGGTTTGCTATATCTTCTGGCTCGGTATAGGTGGCTCCATTTACAATGAGCTCTGCACACAATTGTGTACTGCCTTTAAGGTTGCAGACATTGCTAAAGAATGCCTTGTGGTTGTCCTTGGCCTGGGAGAACAAATTTACCTCAAATTTGGCTTTCGTAGACTTTATTTGTCCTCTGAGTTGTTTGTTTAGTTTGATGAGTGTGCTTTTAACCTGCTGGGTGCAGCACCTCAAAATGTTGCCATTAATTTCTTCCTTCTGTTATACAGCCTATTCATTTTGTGATTCCACCAGAGTGGCTTGTTTTTGAGTTAGTTCTGTACTTCTTTCTGGTTGGTACATCTATTAACCTGCTTGTACAGGGTTTCTGTGAACAGTTCTACATAGGCAGTGGAGCGGTGTTCTCAGGGTTTATGGGGCCTTGAAATTTTGCCAGGTGATCACTTAATAGCAGGATGTTAGCTTTAGAGTAGTTCCTGAATATTCCAGGTTTAGCTGGGGGTCTAGGTTTTATTTTTACTTCAAAGGAGACCATTTTGTGGTCTGCCTTTCCTAGGGAAGACATTACAGTAGGGGATGTGCAGCACTCTCCCATATTAGTGAGTACCAGATCCATTATGGTTGTATCCCTAGTCAGTGTATTGACTATCTGGTCCAGGAGTTTGTGTCTGTATGTTTGGTGTGATATAGGATTCCCAGTTAATAGTGGGGTAGTTAAAGTCATCCATAAATATGGTATTGGGTTGGATGGTGAGTGTTTCCAATAAGTTTATATACATGGCATGGGTATCCTGGGTCATAGAGGGGGACCTAAAGCTTACAAGGAAGTGGTATTGAATGTTGCCTATGGTGATTTGAACATGGGAGCAGCTGACATGCATTGTCCTGTTTGACCAGCCTTGAGGTATATTTATTTTGATGTAAATAGAGACACCTCTATCTTTAGTCCCTGTCTATGTAGCAGCTGGTCTAAATGTGTGGAAGGCATTATAACCGCATTATAACCTTGGACTGTCGGTGTGCTCTCTGCACCTTTAAACCATGTCTCAGTGATTCTACACACATCAGCATTCTCTAGGATGACAAGAGCTTCTAGAGAGTGGAGCTTTGTGTTTAGATTCCTAGCATTGAGTAGTAATACCTTTAGATTTTCTTGGTTTTGATTTGCTATGTCAACAGTACTTTCAGTTTGGCATTGCCTAAAAAAGGCACTATGGGGGAAGACAATGTTTTAGCTATTCGAAAGCCTAAAGGGGAGAGGTGCAGACCATCCCTGGCAAAGCAGTATTGTCTCTTGACCATCTCCTTCCATGCTGACAAACATTGTACTCCCTTAGAATGACACCAGAAACTAAGCCAGCTATTAAAGTCAGTCATCTTTTGTTCATATTGTGACATCATCCTTGGGGAAGGTAAAATGCTACTGAATGCAAGGCTTGTAGTAGCCTGAAACACATATTCCAAGAGCTCCATGATGTCTCTCTTCATATAGTCTAGGAAGGTACATCTCAGGTAATTTACTCCCACATCGACTATCACTGAGTCATACTGGCACTTGCATGCATAATGTGGTGGATGTTAGACCCTGATAAGCAACTGACTATGACTTTCTCCTTAGTCTGGTGAGAGGGACATCAGTGTGTCTTACGATGGAGTCTCCAATGAACAGAATGCTGGAATGTGTGGTGGCTTGCCTTATGGGCTTAGATGTAGATGCTCCATGAGATGTGGCTATATGTGTTGATGTGGGTGTTGTTTTGAAAGAGTGCATTTGGGGCTGCTGAGGGTATTTGTTATGTGTACTTTGTCTAGGAGGTCTTTGGGGTTTAGGAAGGTTACATTTAAGTGCCTCAGCATATGTGGGTCTATATGTCTGCTTTGAATTGTGTATGGTTAGGAACATTCAAGAAAGATTCTGCGTGAACATGTGAGATGCTTCATGTCTGAACATTAAGAATTCTTTTAATCATACTCAGTTTCTCAAAAGTTGTGCAACACAAAATATTAGTTTATATTTTTCACTATTCTATGCTTGTGTTTTCAAGGCAGCACAATCTGACCCAATGGTTTTGGATCATCGACTGAGTTAACTGAAGCGTGCACATAGAATTATACACAGTAGCAGGCCAGTTTAGTGGTATGACCCTGCATTTTGAAATAATACTATTTTCATCTCCAGTGCCTAGCTTAAAAGTAACACATTTGTCTTGGATTTTCAGTTCTTCTAACCAATAAACATTATCAGTGGTGGTAGATATGTCGTGATTAATCATTTCTATATAACAGTCATGAGCATTGCTGCCTTTATTCTTTCATTAGACTAATCTACAAGTAAGTATATACAAGAGTAGTATTATTTCTTTGATTATGCACTTTCACAAAATTTTGGGACCCCCACAAAACATGCTAGTCTTGTTATAAGCTTTACATTACCTTCTAGCAGCCAGCACAATAAGAGGAATCCAATTTTTATTCTGGAAAAAAAGAAGGCAGACCGGTTTTGGCCTAAATAAGCATTTTTCAATGCCAAAAAAGTGTTGTACACAACACCAAGTGCCCTTTATGTATATGTCACCAACCAAATATGTCCAAAATCTTTCCCTCCTTGTCCACTGTGGCAGGTTTGGATGACACCAGGAACTAGCTACCTGTTAGCGTAGATATCAATAGTGATGCAGGATCTGACTTTTGATCTGACAAGGCCTTGGGTAGCCCCAAAAACAAATCCTGCAGCAGCAATAATACTTTTTTGGCATTGAAAAAGGCTAATTTAGGCCGAAACCGGTCTGCCTTCTTTTTTTCCAAAATAAAAGTTGGATTCCTCTTATTGTGCTGGCTGCTTGTGTGTGTATTTACAATCACTTTTTGGCCTCTGCACATGCCGTCCATGTGGAGCCTTGGTTGGTACGTTTACATTACCTTCTATCATGCATGTAATTACACTTCACGCATACAACTGAATTTATAAGTTTCTGAGTGCCTGGTGTTACAATTTTTAGTTGTTTCATTTACAAGCTTTATACTTATATATTTATATATTTATATATAAGGTTTATATCATTTCCAGCCTTTATTTTGTGCAGTTGTATTCCCTCATACAGCCCTTTTAATTGAATAGATATTTCACTTGACCTGCAGTCATCCCTTTATCAAATGATACATCAGATTTTCTTATTAATCTTTATCTGTCTATCATATTTCATAGTGTCACAAGCCAGTCTGTCTTATCAACGAGTCATTGAAGCTACTAGGCTCATAGGCTGTTGCTCTTTTTTTCGGCCAGGTTACATAAACAACTAGTTTCTTTATCCTCTCAATTTCTAGTGAAAAATAAATGCCTTACACGAGGAAGGTTTTTTCTTGCATACCCCCAATTTGTCTTTTTCCTCTTATTTAAGACAAAAAGTGGTAAATAGCTTTATTGTGTCTTCACCTGCAATATGCAAACTACTTGTCCAGCTTCTCTGCAATTCCACTTTTAATAAGATACAGCTTAGACTTTTAAATTCAGTTTTCAGTTCTTTAACAAGTTAACACGCAGCATCAAAGACATTACTGACCAGTGTAAGGATGCAGAGCTAAAATTAAGATATTCCAAATGAGAAAAAAGTAACAGCTCAGCATGTTCTCTGTTCAGAAAACGTAAAGTGTGATTACTTTTTCAAAGGCAGATTTTATAAAAAAAAATGCAAAAAGCTTATTTCTCTATGTTTAAATGACATACTGTAAAAAGATAAACAATTATTTGGTATAATTTTTTCTTTAAATGCAAAAAATTAAATAGTTGCTAGCCACTCCATGTGTCTTCTGTGCAAAACTGCAAACATATCCCATATCCTAAGCCTTTTCATCACATTTCAGTCTAGCAAAATAAAAATGTTGTTTCCATCACATCAAATGGGACATAATGCAAATAGTCGAATATGAGGTTCCTCAGGGACCTGTCCTTGTTGGTATTTTTATGGCTAGCATTCCCATTAATAATAAAATGTTTGTTTGTCTTTCGGCTTTTTCCCAGTAAAGGGTCGCCACAGCGGAACTCCGGTCCGCTAATGATTGGCAGTAGATTTTGATGAAACGCTGAGGTGCCAGCTCAATGCCCAACCTTCAACTAAGGCACGCCCATTTACACACGCATGTCTTTCGAACGCTACCCAATCATGGGGAGAACATGCTGACTCCACACAGAAGGCACTCCCAAGCCAAGCCGAGAATCGAATGGGAGAACCTCTTGCTGTGAGGTAACAACGCTACCGCTGTACCACCACGGAATCCCATTAAAAATATGGTTGAGTAAATATGCAGACAACACTAAATGGGTTCTGCTACTCTGGTATTGATTATCAGCTTGTGGTACAGAATTTTTTGGACTCCTTACATGTGTGGGCAAACTTGAACTATATGAAGTTTAACACAAAATAAAAAAGTGTGTTATGCACTTTGGCCCTGACAATCCATGTTATCCCTACTCTGTGGTTAATACTGTCCACAATGAAGTGGAGATTACCAGAGATTTAGGCAGAAAAACTAACAATAGTCTTAGCTTTACTCCTAATCTTTTGGAGGTTCTTAGAATATGTTATTTTGAAATTAGAAATATGTTCAGAACTTTAGTTAGTAGGGATCAAGAAGTATTAATTCACACTTACAAGGCAATTATTAGGCCAGATGTGAAATATGGAGGTTCTATTTGTTTATATAACTACAGCTGTGTAGATTGGAAAGGGATCAAAAATGTGTTACATGAAGAATTAAACATATATAAACAGTTTGAATTATATAACTAGGTTGGAAGCCTTATCATTAGTCTCTGTGAAATACAGATTGGTAAGGGGTGATCTGATTATTATTTATAAATGCTTACATAATGAAACTTTTGATGCAAGTATGGAACTATAAAAAGAGTCAACACAAACTGACAAGCAATAGCAATTTGTTTGCTGACTGGAAAATAATAAAATCTAATATTTGGCATAATTCATTTTATGGTAGAGTATATAGATGATGGAATTGTATTCCATTAAAAATTAGAAAATCAGACTCAGTTATAGCACTACAGAGTTGGATAGATGGGTAGGCAACAAAGGTTTTAAACCAGGGTATCTTTGATGGCCTGTCTAGGGGATGAGCTTATATTGATCACATGGAACATTGAACATAATACTTTTGTAAGAGCAAACCCCACTGTGCCCACACACCACTGCATCTCTAACAATGCTAACTCTGGCACTGGACAATAATGTAAGCAAGGTGAAACTTCTCTACCTGTGCTTTTAACCCTTGCTGTCACAGTTAGCACTGTCCTGGGACCATACTGCACCCCTAAAGCCCCATGTCCCCCACATATCCCCAGGTTTCTACAAATAACACCTCAAGGATTGCATAGTATTTCCAATAACAAAACATATAGGTTCATAGATTAGTACTAGGCTAACTCCCCTTGTGAGACATTTTAAGCTTAGCCAATTACCCCACATAAGAATCAAACCGTGTTCCTTGTGCCTATAAGGTAAACACCTCAACCATTATATCAACCTCTCACCTCCTATAATAACCTTCCACTGCACTGTTATTTGAATATATCTACCATGTTTGGTTAATGGGATATTTAACAGAATGGATATGAAAACTGAATTTGCTATAAATGCTACCAACTGCACACTGAGGAAAACTAAAGAGTTGTTGTTGTTGTTGGTCTTTCGGCTTTTCCCTTTTGCTTGAAAACAATCTTTAGAAAACAGAAGTGGCTGCTGAATATACAGGAAGTGCATGGTGTTATAAAACAAAGCTTTATTCTGTCACCTTGTTGTAACTTGAAAGGAAGCATAGTAAGTTAAGAAATGTAATAAAGGAGTACGACTGCAAGATGCAACCATATTCTAAGCGTTATTGTCTCAGACTACACCGGAACTTGATGTCACAAGACATAGATACACTGTAATGGGCTAGCACCCTTATTTTCCCAAGAATGCAACCTGGAACTATTCAGGAACAGAGGTTCTAATGTCAGTAGCCTGTTAATGGGGTATTACTCACTAGTAGATAGACTATAGCACAGCGAAAATCTATGCGTTTCCAGGGGAATAAGTTTCTTGTAAAGTGATGTGTGTCAAAGGAATGTGTTGTAACCTTGAAGTGTGAGGAGTTTATTTGTGTAAGACATTTAGTATTAGACGTGACTGTTAAATGCTGAAGGATAACTAATTAAAAGGTTATGTTAGACAGTCAGGAAATTAACCGAAAGAATAAGAAGAGGGCACAATGAGCTATATGAGAAATGAAAATTTGACTGGTTAAACTCTTTTCACAACAACCACATCACAAATTTGAACAGATTAGTTAATATGGTATACAAATCAAGGTAGCCATTTGATGTAAAACATGAATTGCTCACTTGGTAAGGAAGGGAAAGGAGAAGAGAATGTTAAAGATGTATTTTTAAATATGTGTCTCTTTCTCAGCCTTTAGACTATCCCATGAAAATACAAACATTAACTTGAAAAAAAAATTTCATTAGCCAAAGATAAGTATTAGCATTGAAGTTACTGTTTTTGATGGAGAGGAAGCATATGTTGAAACCAAGTGCTGAAAATACTTTGTGCAGTGAGTCATTGGTTACTGCCCTCCAGTTAGTTAACATGAAAAATACAGCATCAGACGTTGCAATTAGATGTATGCACATCTCAGGCAAGGCTATAAATCTTATTAGCTGAACAAGGTACTGGATAGAATTAATCTACCAAAAGTGCAGTTCATTTTAATTGTAAAAGAAGCCTGAATATCTTTGAGGAATTAGTCCTTAGCAGTGCAGTTTCTTTTTCCTCTAAGGAACTATAAACTGTTTATTAATCTGATGACTGATTTTAATTTCTGTGTCATACTTGGCACAGAGTGTATTAGCAATCGCATATGCAGAAAGGGATAGTGTGGGGTCTAGACATATATCAGCCAAGATATTTAAAAGCAAGGATGGTTTTACTTGGGAGTTGTGTCCTTTAAATTGTTAGCTGATATGAACTGATGTATCTTTGCAAGAAAAAAACTGCTATCCTGTTAGTTTTACCTAATGTGACATTGAAGACTGAGAAGTCTTTGAATTGCTGCAAGATCAGACTTTTGGGAATGTATCCAGTTAAGCAGAGAAGTAGAAAGTGAGCTAGTTATGATATGGATGCATTGTGTCTTCAAGAGATTAAGTGATGCTGAAATGAAAAGGAAGGATGGGGAGGTATGACATGGCTGACAGCTAAAAGGATCTGAGAAGCAAGCAATACAACTAAGAAACATCGATGTTAGTTAATAGGAACAATGCAGCTGAGTAGCATTGGTGGTAGTAAATAGGAACAATGCACCTGAGCCGTACTGGTTGTAATTAATAGAAACAATGCAGGTGAGTAGCATTAGTGGTAAGTAGTAAGAATGCAAATGGGATGCATTGGTGGTAGCTAATAGAAGCAATGCACCTAGCAGCACAGTTGGCAATTAATAAGAACAATGCACCTGTGCAGTACTGGTGGTAATTAAAAGGAACAATGCACCTGAGCAGTACTGGTGTTAATTAAAAGGAACAGTGCACCTGTGCAGTACTGGTGTTAATTAAAAGGAACAATGCACCTGAGCAGTACTGTTGGTAGCTAATAGGAATAATGCACCTGAGCAGTACTGGTGGTAATTAAAAGGAACAATGCACCTGAGCAGTACTGGTGTTAATTAAAAGGAACAATGCACCTGTGCAGTACTGGTGTTAATTAAAAGGAACAATGCACCTGAGCAGTACTGGTTGTAGTTAATAGAAACAATACAGCTGAGTAGCTTTAGTGATAAATAGTAAGAATGCACATGGGATGTATTGGTAGTAGTTAATAGAAACAATGCACCTAGCAGCACAGTTGGCAACTAATAAGAACAATGCACCTGAGCATTACTGGTGGTAATTAAAAGGAATAATGCATCTGAGCAGTACTGTTGGTAGCTAATAGGAACAATGCACTTAAGTAGTACTGGTGATAGCTAATAGGAACAATGCACTTGAGCAGTATTGGTGGTAATTAAAAGGAACAATGCACCTGAGCAGTACTAGTTGTAGTTAATAGAAACAATGCAGCTGAGTAGTATTAGTGTTAAATACTAACAATGCACCTGGGATTTATTGGTGGTAGTTAATAGAAACAATGCACATGGTAGCAACATTGGTAATTAATAAGAACAATGCACCTGAGTAGCATTGGTGGTAGTTAATATCAACAATGCACCTGATTACATCGATGGTAGTAAATATGAACAATGCACCTGAGCAGTATTCATGATTGTTAATTGCAGTAATGCACCTGAGAAGCATTAGTGGTAAATAGGAACAATGCACCTCAGAAGTATTGGTGGTAGTTAACAGCAATAATGCACCTGAGCAGCATTGGTGGTAAATACGAACAATACACCTGGTTAATACTGGTGGTAGTTAATAGGAAAAATGCACCTGAATAGCATTGATGGTTGTTAATAGGAATAGTGCACCTCGCTAACATCAGTGGTAATTAATACTAACATTACACCTGTGACTCACTGGAGGTAGTTAAGAATAATGCATCTGAGTAGTATCGATGGTAGATAATAGGAGTAATGCACTCAGACAGCATTAGTGGTAGTTAATAGGAATAACAAACCTCAGCATTTATTGTAGTCAATAGGAATAATAGGAAAATGCAACTGAATAGTATTGATGGCAGTTAAGAAGAGTAACACAGCCAAGTAGTGTCAGTTTGTTTATGAGCACCATTAGTGATCGTTAATAAGAAGTAACACAACTAAGCTGTGTTGGTCATAGTTAGTAAGAGTGATCCACATCAGTGACAGTTAATAGGAGAAACACAGTCAGGCAGCATAGGTGTTAGTTAATACAAGTAATACAACTGAGCTGTGTTGATGGTATCTACTTGGATGTAACAAAACCAAGCAGAACTGATGGTACAATTAATAGAAAGAGCACAACAGAGCACCATTGGTTGTAAAAGAACCAAGCACTGCTATTGTTAGATAATAAGAGTAACACACAACTAAGCAATGTTGATACAAACAACAGAACAGTAAAACAACTGAGAAAAACTGGTGGTAGCTAATAGGAGCAACACAAATGAGCAGTGTTGGCCAGAGTTAAAAGGCTTAACACAACTGAGCAGTACAGATGGTATCTAATGGGAATAACACAACTAAACAGTATTGGTGGTATTTTATAGGAATAACACAACTGAGCAGTGGTGAGGGTGGTTAATAGGATCAACACAAATGCACAGCATTAGTAGGTAAGTTAGTAGGGGTAAGACAATAAAGCAACATAGGTGATAAAGTTAATAGGAATAACACAATCCGGTACTAGTAGTACTTAACAAGAATAACATAACTGAGCAGTGTTGGTCTGAGTTAATAGGCTTAACACAAGTGAGCAGTGCAGATGGTATCTAATGGGAGTAACACAACTAAACAGAATTGGTGCTATTTTATAGGAATAACACAACTGAGTAGTGGCGATGGTGGTTAATAGGATCAACACAAATTCACAGCATTAATAGGTGAGTTAGTAGGAATAATACAACAAAGCAACATGGCTGATAAAGTTAATAGGAGTAACACAACCGAGCAATGCTGGCTGTAGTTAATAAGAGTGACCAAAGTGAGACGAATTGATAGCAGTTAATTGGAGCAACACAACCAAGCACATCAGTAGTGGAGTCAGTAGTAGTAACATAACTGAGAAGTGTTGTAAACACAGTGTAGAGAAATCACCCAGTGAGCACTAAGCAGTGTTGACAGTAAACTACAGCTAATGTGGACAGCTAAAGTGAGAAATACAGGTGGTAGACATTTAGAAGGCCAGTACATCTAGTCATTGCTGATAGTATGTTCATGATGGGAATAACAGAGGTAATGACACCAGAAGGCAACACAGCAGTGTCTAGAATAAAGTTTGCATGGACAACAAAAGGAGGCTGGTAGCATGGCAGCTTAGCAGAGCTATTTTGCTGATACACTTACTTTGGACAGGAGTTAGGAGACATGCCGGCCATATTTTTGCAAATAATAAAGTATTATAGGTAGAGGAACATGGACAATCCAAACATAAGACCAGCTTTGGCAGCACTAGAAGCAGCATGGCCAGAAAAAAAAACACCAGTGTCATCAGTCATTTGGTACATGTGTTCCATAGTGTCATCAGTCATTTGGTACATGTGTTCCATAGTGTCATCAGTCATTTGGTACATGTGTTCCACAGTGTCATCAGTCATTTGGTACATGTGTTCCATTCCTAACTTCACCACCAGTAGGAGTTACATTAGTGACCATGGTCTGAAGGACAAGCATGAAAAGTGGGATTTAGTGGTGATTCTGGTGACAGATCACCCTTCTCATCATAGGTGAGGGACTGTTGATGCTGCTTTATGATTGATCCCTGGTGGAATCGTGGAGTAAAACAGCTTGTGGATCACAGTCTGATGAGCCATGTGTGTTGCAGGTTGAAATGACTTTTGCTTTGGTAAATTTATATGATGTTTGCTATGAAATGCAGTGATATTGTCCAAAAGGAGATGGCACTAGAACTCACAACTAAATTGTGTGCACGAGATACTGCAAAGAGTTGTAGGTGGAAACAGGAAAAGATGTACCTAAATTATACTTCTTTCTTTTATGGTGATGTTACTAGAAGAAGGGTAAACATGCAGAAAATCTAATGGCATTTGCATGTGCCTGTCCTTAAGTGGTAGAACACAGAATATAAAAGTACAGCAAATTTAACAGGCTTGCATACAGCACAACATAACAAACATGCTACAGAAGCAAACAACTGCTAAACATTAAATCATACAAAAACAAAAGAAATACAGAGAGACATGAAATGATTGGTTGACACAAGTCCAAGTATATTGAAATTTTATTATTTCTATAGCTAATGATGAGAATCAGTAGTTTGTGTTTCCTGTAGTCTTTAACTGTTCAAGTACATTTTCTTCCATTACTTAGTTCTGTGAGGGAAAAAGATCTGTATAAATTAGTGTGGGTGTGTGTGTGTATCTATCTATATACATATATACGTGTGCGTGTGTGTGTGTGTGTGTGTGTGTGTGTGTGTGTGTGTGTGTGTGTGTGTGTGTGTGTGTGTGTGTGTGTGTGTGTGTGTGTATATATATATATATATATATATATATATATATATATATATATATATATATATATATAAAAACACTTGAAATACTGAAATATCGAATTTCAGTATCTCGAGACCATAAAATCGAATGGACGGAAATTGCGAACCCGGAAATGTCGAACCGGCAGTACGGATAGTGCACTAGGTAAGTGTTGGGTTTTTTAGGGTTTTGGGGAGGATTTGTGTGTTTTTGAGTGTGCTGGGGAGTTTTACGTGTGGGTTAGGGTAGGTAGGTAAAAATGTGAGTGTGTTAGTGTTGGGAGTGGTGGTGTTTGTGTGTATGGGATGTGTGTTTCTGCAGGGGGTGTGTGGAATGTGTGGTGCTGGGTTGTCTGTGTAATGGAGTGTAGTGCGACCTCTGAGTTAGTATATATTAGTAGGGGGTTGTGGGGGTGCAGGTGGGCTTGCCCCCTGCATATAGTATGGGTAGGTGTGTGTGTTTGCTTAGTTGTGTTTGTGTGTGCTGTGTTGGTTTTTTTTGAGTGTTGTGAGATATGGGTGTTTGTGTTTGTATGTATTGTGTAGTGTGTGCTCTGTGTTTTTGCAGTTTTGTGTTTCGTGGTTTTGTGTTTAGCAGTTTTGTGGTTTCATGGTGAGATACTGAAATTGATATTTCAGTATTTCGAGATACTGAATATATATATATATATATATATATATATATATATATATATATATATATATATATATATATATATATATATATATATATATATATATATATATACATACATAGGGTTCCTATTACGTGATCATAGACACATTTTGTTGAATGCGTCTTGATCGAACGTAAAAGAACGAAAATGCAAAATAGTGAAGTGGCTTCTAAGGGAAGTCTTTCCCTGAGAAAGAATTTGCTTGGCCGTTTCCATTACTTTGCCATTTCAGCACTGTAGTGCGATCTCGGAGTTGGTATATTTAAGTATATTTAAGTAGGGGGAGTGTGGGGGCAAAGCTCCCCACTTTATGTAATATTTTAAAGTTTTTTTTTTTTTTTTGGAACAGCGATTTTTTTTTTTCCCGTTGGAAAAAATTGCTGTTCTGAGGTTTTGACATTGTAAGCTTTCGCTTACATGGGGTCAATTAATCATTGTTCACTTTTGTTATCATTTGATGATATAATATAGACCATATATATATATATATATATATATATATATATATATATATATATATATATATATATATATGTATACTTCTATAAATTAGTGTACATATATATATTTGCACTGCATGTATTACAACCCATAGATATCATTTGAGTGTGCACTTTAGACAAAACAGTGAATGGCAGTGCTGGTAATAAACTTGTCTGCTTTGCAAATGACCTTAGCAGTGCTGGAAGGGAACTTGTGTAAGCAGAATTGTGTAACACCTCACACATAACATCTAATATTCATATTTAAAACTAGCAATCAGGAAAAATTTAACTGAGATCTCATGGTGCTTTTGTGCATAGTGAAGCTTCACAGCAACACTGCATAGCATGATGTATTGCAGTAATGCGTGCCACCATTGTCTACTTTGTTAAGAAAAAAAGACCTGAGCAAATCAGAGTCTTCCTGGTGTAATACCTTAAACATCATTTGAATGAGGCCGATGGAAAACATGCAAATGATGCTTTAAGGATATACAAACAGCTTAGACACAGGACTTTCCTGCATTCTGTTCCGTATTAGGGTGATCCACCCTGGCACATCAGCACCCTTCATGTCTTGTGCTATGTTATCACACACACTCCAGTGCTGAGTAACTGTCCCTGTTGTCACAACTCACCTTTGTGTGGTCACTGCAGTTTTGAGGTCCATTACCAGCAGTTATATCTGCTGTCAATTTGTCTATATGGCAGTAGAATCAGTTATCCACTATATTCTAATTCCAAAGTTGCTTGTTATAATGAGGTCTCTAGCAATATGGTGATCATGTTTTTTCTCACTAAAATGGCCCCATAGCACAATAATTATGTTAACAAGGTGATTTCGTGCAGTTGTCTTTGAATTGCAAATATAAAGTAATGTATTATCAGCCACTGACAGTGTTACCATACTTGTGTCAGCCTGTTTCCAGGCTGGAAGTTTATGTGCACTGCACATGTATGCGTGGCCAGTGTCAAACTCGTGACACCATCTAGCCATGCTGTCAGTCCTTTACATCATCCTGTGATAATGCCTGACACTGAAAATCACATGATGTCAGCTGTGCACAGCAGACTAGAAGCTTTCTCCTCCTTTTGACTAGCACAGGGGTCATGGTTTCCTCAGGTGCTAAATTTACTGAGAGTCCTACCTGGTGCAGCCAGGAAAACAAGATCTTCCTTCACCTGCTGCACATGGACCATATAAAGTGCCTGATGGAAGAAGGGATGTCATGGGCCCCCCCTATAAAACTAATGATTGGCACCAGCTTACCAGGGAATTGAATGATAACCCTATCACTTGCTGTGGGGAGCAGTGCAGGCACAGGTATGACGACATGCAGAAGGACTAGTGGACCTGCTTCATAAGTGGAAGACATAGGCTGGGAAATGGGATCCCCCACATCATTGCAAAAATTCTGTACTTGGTTTCGTACTGCACATTTGGCCTGTCACATATAGCTGCAAATGCCTCCAGTTGTCAAGAATGTGTTGCACTGATTACTGTTCATTTTATATCTTACAGAAGCTGAGGATATTGAACCCAACCGCATGTCCTGTGTAAGGAGAGGTGACAAGCTGTACAAGTGGCATGGTGAATGTGCTTTATGTACTATACTATTTCTATAAAAATTTCAAAAACATGTAGTAATATTTTGTATTTGCTTTTCTGTTTATTTGTTTCATTTTGTTTGTTCTTTTTACAAGGGCAGATGTCATTTAGGCTGAGAAGAGATGACAGCCACCGAGCTCTGCACAAGCCACTGTGCCTGCTGATGGGTCATCAGCAGTTCCCTCCCCAGGCCTGCCTCTATGCATGATGACAAAGATAACCCTATGAAAGGTAGCATGGAGGACTCAATTTCTGGTCTCCATGGCCACCTTTTGGGAGGAGTGAGGGATCTTCCTCTGAGAGTGGTCCAGAGGGTCATCCTAGGTCACAAAGTGGCAGGTGCAGCAGCTGGTGAGGTCCAAGGCAGACTGGCAGGTTTATTTCCACAATGGCACTCTAGAGCATCTTCTTGTGAAGCTGATCAAGTCTTGTGTCTATCTGGTGCTAGCCATCGCACTACCAAAGGCTTTTCCTGCCCATGATGTAAGCCCTAAAGGTGAATGATATCTGCATGGGTTTCCCTGTGGGCTGGTTAGGCAAGTCCTCCCTACCGATCTTTCTCTGTCTCTCATCATTGTGCCCTCCCTTCTTTATGTAGCACTCTCCATCTCATATGAAACAGCAGCCTATGGTTAAGCCAAAACTATAACCAGTAAAATGAAATGAAAAAAACATCCAGGGAAAACAAAGCGTTCTGTTGTGCTTTTATTCCAACTTGCAAAACAACTCAATGAAAAGCATTGCTTTTCATTGAGTTGTTTTGCAAGTTGGAACAAAAGCACAACAGAATGCTTTGTTTTCCCTGGATGTTTTTTTTATTTCATTTTACTCTCCATCTCATGCTTGTAGCCCAATCCTCCCCATCGCTAGTTGTCAACTCTCTATCAGTGTGTCTCTCAGCTGCTACCTTCCCTGCTATGTTCATACCTCATCTGTCAGTCTGTGATTGCACTGCATCTTTGTCTCTCCCTACTTCCTTTGCTATACTCTCATTC
This sequence comes from Protopterus annectens, assembly GCF_019279795.1. Taxonomy (NCBI): domain Eukaryota; kingdom Metazoa; phylum Chordata; order Ceratodontiformes; family Protopteridae; genus Protopterus; species Protopterus annectens. Next base: position 416,556,979 of record NC_056730.1, on the reverse strand, counting down.
TACCCCACATTTGCTCCTTGCTACTTTCCCTCAATACCCTTCTTGAATAAAGGAAAATGAGCAACTATCCCACCAAAAAGTATGCCAGTCTTCCCTCCACCTATTTGCCCTTCATTTTGTCCTTCTGTGTGCTCCACTGTTTGCTCTTCTCCATTTCAGAATGCACTATTTCCTTCTTTCCTCCCCATTTATATGACTCATTTTACTTGGTAATTTGCTGTGGTGGCTTTGTATCAACTGCTGTCAGTGCCCATGCATAGCTATAGGGCAGTTGGTTGAGTTTGTGAATGTGCATAACATCAGGCACACAGCTGCCTGTTTTCCCTTGGGTCACATGATCTTCTGTAGCATGGCCTTTCTGGCAGCATGATTACTGCATGCCATTACCACAGATATGATATTATATTATGTAGCCCTGCCTCTAGAATGGTGTTGCTGTGCTGACACTCATGCATGCCTAATCGGCATCAGGCCACATTGTAAGAAATACTCTTGACTGTTTACTGCCTCTCAATGACATTATGCTTTGTTCAGAATTACCCCCCCAAAAATGTTTTATTAGCTAAAACTGCTGAAAAGTTAGACTTCATACTGATCTTTTGACTTAATGAATGTTATGCCCAGAGCAGCAGTGTCAGGCATTGTCATTCAAGAAGATGCTTACTCAAGATCAGAAAAGCAACACTTGTATGTAAAAGCTCAAACTTGTCGATGCATTGTTAAAGGAGCTGTTTTGTTGGGAAGGTTCTCTCCTGGTCTCATGAAGTCAGTGCATTTGTAAGAGAAAATTACTGAGCCTTTCCAGGGGGCTTACCATTGTGTTGTATCACCTCTACACAGAAACTACCCAGCTTCTTGAAAATAACTATAGATAAAGCTGAAATATTTCTAATAATAACCTTCTAGAAAACATGCAAATCTGTCTTTCAGAAATCTTCTAAAACAGGAATGATTAGTGTAGTTGCTTTTAAAAGCAATTTCATTTCTACATAACATTTTATATTTGCTGCAATATGAACAAAACATTATTGACTTCAACAACTAGCTTAGCTTCTGGTGTCATTCAAGGGTGGGCAGTCCAAAATGTATCAGCCTCAGAGGAGATGGTCTCAGCTGCTTTGCCAGGGATGTCCTACACCAAGGTTTCTGTATATTGGCCAAAATCTTTTCCACTGCCATAAAACCTTTCTTAGGCAATGTCTGCCTTCAAATGCTTCCAGCTTAAACAAATAGAATCCAGATAACATGAAGGTATTGCTCAACATATGGAGCTTCAACAAAAAACTTCACTCCCTACAGGCACTGCTTAAGTGCATTAATGTGTGCACCATCATGGAGATGTGGTTCAAGACCGTTGAGTGCCTCACATCAGTGTGGGCTTTCAACAGCTACCATGCATTCAGGCCAACTGCACTAGATGAAGGCATTAAAGACAATGGTGTCTCTGTATTCATAAAACCAAAAATTTCACCTCCTAGCTTGTTAGACAGGATAAGAACCTAGAACTCCTTCATGTCCAGCTAACCATTAACAAAACCCCTTATCACAAACCCACATAGCTAACTATAGGATCCCATCTATGCCCCCTTTGGCCCATATCTCCTACCTGACTATTATGGAGTCCCTATGCATTAGGCCCAACACCATTCCCCTAGGAGACTTCAACTACTTCTCTATCAGCTGGGAGACTTATACATCCCCTAACATGCATGTCCTTCTAGACTTCATAAATACAACTCGCTAGACCAGTTAGTCTGCTCCCCAACTAGGGGACACATAATCCTGGACTTGGCCCTCACCAATATGGGATAGATGTGTTCTTCACCAATAGTAATTTCCTTCCTAGTCAAATATGATAATAAATCAGTCACATTCACCATAAGACTGAAGACAGAAGCATTTTAAAATACCTCAGTATTCAGAGATTATATAAAGGCTAATCTGCTTAAACTAAGAGATGATCTGGCTAAATTCCACATCCCCCACCAACCTGATGATCACACTGTGTATGTAGAATCCTTCACCACCAAATTCATCTGTCCCCTATGAAGTAAATACAATGCCATATTTAAAAATAAGCACCCGTGCTGGAACCTAAATATAAACAGAGTCTATAAAAAAATGACCTCAATGCACTTAACAAGGAAGTGATCAAATGAACCAAAGCTAGATATGAGGTAAAAAATACCCCCCCCCCCCAGGCAAAAGACAATCATAAGATCTTTTTTAACTGTGTTAGAAACCTCAGAAACTATGCTCAACAGAGCAAAAGCTAATGCTAAATTGGGCCCAAGTTACAGCAGATGGCTATGGCGAAAGCAACCATCATAGCAAACAACAGCCACAAAAAAACTGGGAAGGCAAGAAATATCAAAAGAAGAATTGGAATTACCAACGCAAGCAATGGAAGACTTAAAAAGTGTTAATTTTAAAATCATTAATTTATGTAGTAAAACAATCTCTTATGATGATTGCTGTGTTTTAAGTAAGGGATGGAATTTTGCCCCAGCACAAAGGGCCAATAAACTCATTATGATTAATGAGTTAAGAGACTATGTGAGAAAATTGAATTTCAAATTATTGTTAGGAAGTCAGAAATGTATTAATACTGACTTCTACAAACCAAGCTGTTACAACCCACCTTTATGCAAAGAACTAGAAATGTTTCTAAATATATGTGAAATACAAATGTTAGAAATGTTGGAAGATGATACAAAATTCAAATATTATAATTTAACAAAAAAAGAGAAAGATTGTTTTGATGTTTTACTTAGAGATGAAAATATACTTGTATTTAAAGCTGACAAAGGGGGAGCAATTGTTTTGATGGACAGAAAAGATTATGAAGGAAAGATGAAAGAAATGTTATCAGATTCTAATTTTCATAGGCCAGTAAACATGTCTGAAATCCAGAAAGGCTTTTCATTAATAGAATCATGCATAGTAGAATGGTTCTATGCAGGCAGAATCGATGACAAAATGAAGAGGAATATAACTAATAATAATCCGATGATCAGTAGGATTTTCGGAATACCCAAAATCCATAAAAATATAGATTGTCCCCCTCTAAGACCTATAGTTGCCAGCAAAAATAGCAAATTAGAAGGGATGTCTATTTTAGTAGATAAACATCTACAGAAAGTAGTCCCGAAGGGAGTTACATATATAAAGGACAGCTATGATTGTATAATGAAACTTAATAATTTTATAGTCTCTGACTCTGATATACTAGTAACATTGGATATAAATTTTCTCTATACCATGATTCCTAACAAAGAAGGCATGGAGGTGGTTAGAATAGAATTATTGAAATCAAGAGAATTTTCTACAAATACTATAAGTCTGCTAATGGAAATGATAGATTTAGTATTAAGTTATAATTATTTGGAATTTTATGATGGACTGTTTGTCCAAGTAAATGGGGTAGCGATGGGTGTGGCTTTAGCCCCAAGCTATGCCAATTTATTTATGCAAGGTTGGGAAACATCAAATATATTAGAAAGTGGGTTTGCAAAAAACATAACCAAAATGTTAAGATTTATTGATGATATTTTGATTATTTGGAATGGGACAGTTGAAGAATTAAATTTATTTTTCAAATATATCAATAATGTTTATTCTTATATCAAGTTTTCATAATTTTAGTATTGAAAATATAAATTTTTTAGACCTTATCATATACAGAAAAGACGGAAAATTATTATCAAAAATTTATAAAAAAGAATTTCAAAATAATATGTACCTACATTATTCAAGCTTACATCCAAAGAAAACTAAACACAATATTGTCAAAGGGCAAATAAAGAGAATAAGTGATTTAACAGAGGATGATGAAGTTTTTCATCTGGAGGCTAATAATTTTTGTGAAAGGATGTTAAGTAGAGGCTACCCCTATGAAGTGATTGAAAATGTCATGACAGAAGAAACCACCAATAGAAATAAAAAAGTTAAAATGAAGTCAAACAGAACATCTTCAGTAGATTTTACCACTGCTGTGGCAGTACAAAACAGTACTGATTCCAATGAGATAAAGAATATTGTGAGAAAGAATTGAGGAATTTTCAAAACTAATACCAATTTACTTCAGAAGTTAGGAGATAAACCCAAGTTTGTACAAAAAAGAGCAAAGAATTTTAAAGATTTTTTTCAAGGAAAACTTCATAAAAATAGAGTTGTAGATGAAAGAAAGGGAATGATTAAGTGCCTAAACTGTAATTATTGTAATTATTTATATACAGATAGGCCTGAGATTTTAGTAGGCAATACTAAGATATATGTTCCTGGCAGATTTACGTGTAAATCGAAAAATGTTGTTTATTTAATAGTATGTGTAGATTGTAATTCATTTTATATAGGTAGAACAGGAAGGGAATTGTTCAAAAGAATTTATGAACATCAATATGCCATAGGAAAAGGAGATGTCAAAAATGCTATGGCAAAACATTATTTAGAAAGTAAATGTAAGACCAATTTTAAATGTCTGGTTATAGATTATATCCACCCCAGTGTCAAAAAGATAAATATTGAAGAAGAATTGGGGTGGCTTGAATACTGCTGGCAAGTGAGATTAAATGCGTGTTTTCCCCCAGGTTTGAATAATAGAGAGGAATTTATTATGTATTTAAAAAGGAAGGGTTTTACACATTAGGCTTATTTTAATTATTATATGTATATATTTTTTTATCAAAATATTGAATTGAAGTCTTAATTGGAATGATTAATTGAATGCTGCTCAGTAACTGAGAAGAGTATTTAAGAAAAGCAGTGTGTTATAACCATTAGTCTGAAGAAATCTCCCTTGGAGATGAAAGCGCTCACTTGTGGTTAATTACAGCTCTGTTACAGTCTGCTTCAGAGTGTGTATTGGATTTATTCTGTGGATTTATTCTGTGGATTTTATTTTGTGCATTAAAGCTTCTTTCTGTGATTCCTGCCAGCGTTTCTTTTTGGATTTGACTAATGCTAAATTATATCATATACTCAGAACTTGAGGACATACCAGATAGATTTAGTTCTAACTTCACCCCTCTTACATTTCCAGAGCACATATCCACATCTACACCTCAAAAATCTCCCAAGAACAAGTCATCAAAGCACTTTCCAAAGCCAAGAATGTGGCTTTTTTGGGGCCAGATAACATACCAAGCTGTCTATTGGCCAGCCTGAAACAGGACCTATCAAACATCCTACAGAAGCTAGTCTATATCAACCTCCAAACAGGTTTTGTGCAGGATGAATGGATGACACTAACAGTCATCCCACTTGCACAAAGGTGGGGTGTAAATGGGCCAGGTAATTATAGACCTATAAGCCTGACCAGCTTCATATGTCAGGCTATGGAGATGATTTTTATGGAATTAATAAATAAGGGCATAGATAACTTACAAACTCTTGACCCAAGCCATTTGTAAATGTCAGATCCTGCCTGTTTAACCTGTTTGACTTCGTCAAAAAAAAAAGTTACTGAAGCAATAGATGAAGAAAAATTGTTACATACCAGATATCTAAATCTCACAAAGTAATTTGACAACATCTCACATTCAGGTACTGCTGATAAACTCTCCCAGCTAACTGTTAATCCCTATGTAACTCGATTAGTAGCACATTGGATCACAACTAGAATTCAGGACTTAGGGTGGGCTGCTACCTCCTTCAAAAGACCTGTCACTAGGGGTGTACCCCAGTGTTCAGTCCTCGGGCTACTCCTCTTTGGCATTTACTTCTCAAAAGTCATGGAAAATGTTTATCACATGTCTCCTACCAAAGAAAAAATATGGTACTGCTTTGGAATCTAGGCAAATGTTACAGGAGTCAAAATCCACAATACCAGCTGCACGTTTCTAATGAGAACACACAGCACAATGTATGTAATGCTTCTCTGTGGTACTCTGAATGAGCATGTTAGAGCCCATAATTCCTACTGGGTATGTATGTGTTTACAATGGTCATCTAGACACACAGAAATCATTGCCAGTCTTTACCAGTCCCAGTGTGGCAGTTTATTGTTTTATCAATACCACTGTCAACTACTTTTTGGCCGCTGATAGTGTCTGACAGCTACAGCCCTGGTCCTGCTCAGCAAATTTTCATAAAGTGGGCACCTCCTAATTCATGAAGTCAAAGCAGAATTGTTCTCTCCCTCTCAGGTCATCACTGTGGTCTACTTCTCTTGGGTACAAGAAAAGTTATTTTCTCTAATGCTGTAATGCAGAACAGAAGTATCACTGAATGATCTGTTGTGCTATGTGTTATGTGTTATCAGATAGACCACAACACAGTTGAATGATATAACTAACATTTCATGTGTGAATGTGCAGTAATATATTTATTGAATTTGACGCATCAGTTCTAGCAGTGTACATGTATCCTATGGCTTTTTATATTGTCAAAGAGACAGATAATCACATTAACAGAGAAATACACATGCACTGGTTGCCTGTATAACTATGAAAAAGCATGGCCTGGATGCTTTTCAGATGCATTCTATACCATGCTGGTCCACACTATGCAAAATAAGAACACCGCATAATTCATCTTGTGCTGGGTGTTTATGATTGTCCTAATCATGCCTCAAAACACTTAAAAATGGATCTGGACCTCAAGCAGGCAAATTTCTCAGTTTCACTCTTGCAATAGGCACCCTATTCAACATCCCACTGATGCCAAACCAGCGTGACAAGTCACATTGTATCCCTGGAGTGAAACAAACAAGTTATGAGGAAGACTGATATCTATAGTACATTTTAGATTGCACAACTCTGTGGCATGCATAACACTGCCTTTGTTCACAACATTCATTCAGCTACCATAACCTCTGATGTCACTGCTAAGCAAGTTATGGCATGTAAATAAGGCAATGCATTGCTAATATTAAGGCAATGAGGCAACAGGGAATGATGTTGTGAGATTTCACACATAAGAGTCAATGACAATGATTTTTCCATTTCTTTTGGGAGAGGGAGATACCAGTAAATAAAAATTTTGACTATCTGAGCATTGAAAAACATGAGATTTTCATGAACTTGGGGATTCCAGGTCTGAACACTCATATACAAACTTGTATTTTCTTTTCATATTTATTACTTACAATACTGTTTGCTTCATTGAGTATTCTATTCCTGTCTTCATTTTGCATATATGTAGAAGGACTAGGAAGGTATAATGAAATCACAGTAATAACTAGAAATTACACTTAAAATCATGGGTTTGATTGCCAGATTTCATTAAATGAAAATGGAATTTCATTTTTGAGAACCATAAATTAATGTCCCTGGTGACAGTCAGATAGTATATGTGCATTAGTACAACACCCCTTCAGATAAAGTTATGAGTGTGTTAGCAATGAAGGTATTTTGGGATTGCATTTAATGAAACCATATATTCACTGGCCATACAGCATGCATTTTAAGAGTATTATAGTGAATGGTAATGTAGCATATGTAGCTCAATCTACGTTTTCATAGAAAGATGTTTTAAAGCTGATGATATGGAAAATGTGCATTTTATAATTTATCATAATATAATTTTCAGAAGCAGTTAACACTGCTTTCAATGATATATGACTGCAATTTATTCTGATATTTAATCTGGAAAGTGCCTGAATCTTTGAATAATGAAATCCAAGAATAAAAAATAACTATAAAAATATATCCACAAAATAACAAGCAACAAAGTGCCTGAATCCTATAAACTGAGCTGTGAATGTGGCAAGAAATCAAAAGCTGATGTACTTGAATTTTTCCTGTTTATTGTATCATAGCACAGATAGCTGTCTCAGTGCTTTAGAACATGATTTGATGGTAAAGCCTTTGCAGACACATCAAGCAAGAGGTTATAATAAATGCTCGATTCACACTCATGCTGGATTTGAGTAGCATCAATATTATGAAATATTACACTAAGCAATGTTGCTGAGGAAGTCATTTAATTTTCAAAGACTGCTTATTGTCTGCTCTTTTCTGTGCCACACTGACACAGTTTGTTTTTGTAAAAAGACATGGAGCCATAGTGATGGTTGAAGGGGGCAGTTTTTTTGGGGGGGATTGGTGTGTTATTTATGAAGAGGTTTACTACTGTCTTATTCCATCTTATCTGTGGAATACCTGAGCCATACTAAAACATTTTCCTTGCCCATCTGCAACACACAGTGACAACAGATGAAGGAAAAGAAATCTCTCTCTCTCTCTCACTCTATATATATATATAGAGAGAGAGAGAGAGAGAGAGAGAGAGAGATATGATAAATAGATACATAAATATGCAAGCCTCAAGTATATTCACTGGACTTTTGCTCATAGACTGTTGACAATTTTATTTATTGCAATGCAATTAATTATATTTCTTCTGGCCCTTGTACAGGCAGCACAACAGCCGAAGTAAAAAAAGGTGACATTTTCTGAGCCTTTACATGTTAAAGTCAAGCACAATTTTGGTTTTAGTTTTACCTTTATTATGCTTTATTGACACATTGCCTTTTTCCTATGTAAAACATGAATCCACAATAAAGTCAGAATGATTTACAGTTCCTGTAGTAGCTACTTGTTGATATACTATGATATTTTGCTCCTTTTCTAAACAACTGTGTCAGAACATCCTTGCCACATAAACATTCTTACTATGAACAGAGCATTATCTCAGAGAAGTCAGAGCAGCAGAAAATATGTGATGCTTGTCAGTGAATCCACTGTATCTTTTGGTTCACGATCTACTATTTTGCTTGCCAAAATGCCGTAACACACTTTTTTTCCCAAAAATGTTATTTAATTTTGCAGTTATATATAACATTACCAATGAAACACAATAGCAAAATAAACAAGTAAGTAATAGAGGAATAAATCAATAAACCAAGAAAAATAACTATATTACACTTATTTACAGCAGTGTCATTCATCTAAATAAATCAGGTAATCATGCATATGAGTACGTGTCTAAAATATTTGGGCAAAGGGAGTGGGCCAAAAGCAGGTTGTCCAGGAAGTACACAAAATGATTTCAGACTAAAACAATGAAATCAGGATTTTTAGTTCTGTTACACAGCACAAGCTTCTAACATAACGCAACCTGTTTTTTTTTCTTTTATAGTTTGTACCTTTATACAGCTTAGGCAAACTTAAATCACAAGAAATGGTTGCAATTTACAGTACTTCTACTTGGCCATACACAAACTCTTGTTCATAGACTGCCTTTTCATTTGCCACAGCGATACAATTTCCTAGCCTTTGCACAACACACAACTGCAATGAAGATGAGGGAATTTCTGTTGTTCATATGTAAAAACTCACCAACAACAACTGCAGTGCAACCCCTAGCCCAAATCAGCAAACAAATACATTGACTCCAAGTCGAGAAGGAATTTCTCTGGCTCTAATATAGACCATCACATGATTTGTATCCATTCTTCTGTCCTGCTTTCCTCTCAAGGCAGAAATGTTGATTTTCTGTACCATGCTTTCTGTGTCCCTTGTGTTGCCCTTTATAATGTATGCAGTCACTGTCAATATATTTCACTTATCTGGATCTCTCAAGCTGACTGTGTTCTCTCATATTTTATGTCCATCTCAGAATGGTAACTCAAATTTAGATACAAAAAGTGATTCACAGGTTCATAGGTGATTTCTAGACAAACTGTTTAAGGGTCTTACAAGCCTAGCCAATATAACCCAATTTTACCAAATATATGGTCCCTAGGGACAATCGGATGGCATGGATATGTGCCTGTGCATTAAGTATTTTAAAGATTGCCCCTGTCTATAAGGGACACAGGCACCACCCCAGGTGTGAATGTGTGATTCCCCATGTATTGATCCAAATTGCATTTGAAGAGGGCCAGGGAAGGGCTCTGCTTAATGTGAACAGGAAGCCTGTTCCAAAGAAGGGGCAAACTCTGAGACATATGTCTTTCTCCAGCATATTTTGTTTGAGTCACTTACTAAGTTTAGATCTCTAGATCAGGTGAACCTTGTGCTGTTTGACTTGTGGATGTATAGCAGCTCCATCAGGGCTAGATTCATAAGTGCCTTGTAGGTCAGGCATAGGTCACCC